>NW_028185039.1:3523924-3617532 GCF_003343005.1 Rhea americana | reverse complement strand
GACGCGGAGCAGAGCAGAGCGCCTGGAGCAGTTCAAGGCCCAGGGGAGCGCGGGTTGCTGTAGAAACCCGTGTCAGACCTGTGAGCGGCTCCCGTGCTGTCCTAGCGCTGTGCCAGCGTGGAGGCCTCTTCGGCTGCCTCTTTTCCCGTGGTATCGAGAAATGTTTCTTCCCTCCCCGACCAGCCGGAACCGCTGACGCGCGCGGTTAGGAAACGCAGGGATCCGGCTGCGTGACGGCTCGCCTGGGGTCTGCTGGAGCTTTGCAAACTGCCCCCCTCCTTCAAGGGGCTTGGGGGTACCCCCCAGCTCCCCGTATCCTATGCAATATGCAGCGTGCTGAATCTCGGAGTTTTCATATGAATGAGTCCTCATTAGGAGTGAAAAACATCCGAGGAAAAGCTGTTCAAAACCCTGGCTTATATTTTACCAAAATAAAGCATAAAAGCCCCTTGGTCACAAGTACATGTTTATCGAGTACCTTGAAGTGACAGGTAATACTGATTTTTTCAAAGCAAGCTGGTTCCTTTGGGGAGGAGGAAAAGATTTGTGGCACTTCCAGACCTGCCTGATTATGGCATGTGACCCCACCGAGGTCTCTGATGAGACACCCTGCTGTGGACACTCGTCGCCATCCTTTCGGCACCTCAGCACCTTGGGTTAGCGAGGCTGTGATGGTGTCAGGTGCTGCCTAACAARGTGCATGAATTCCAGGTGTAACCAGAAATTCAGCTAGAGGAGAAAATCAAGACCGAGTGTGGGGTGGTRTTTAAGATAATCTTGCTTTGGTCTTTGCAAAAAATCACTGACATGTTGCATTGTCAGTGCTTAAATGAGAACTTCAGGTTGATTTTAATTAAGGTCTGTGCTAGCGTATGTTGTATTTGCTAACGCGTAGTTTCTCTCTGAGGATGCAAAAGTTCCTGGTTCGCCRCGGCTCTGCTGGTTTCCCTGAGTAGAACTTGCTTGTTCGCGGTCTTGTCAGCTGAAGGCATTAGGACAGAATGAAATTATATCCTGGGCCTTGCCCCAGTGGGGAYTGCTGTAATATTTTAAACCTCAAAAAGGATGCAAGTTTAACAGAACAACGTGACCACAGTAAGATTTATTAGTGCTGTTTTCTTCTTGGCTTTAGGCCATCCCTTGTCTGCAAAACTCCTGTTGATGTCCCRTCTGGGTTTACGTAAAAGTGGATGGTAGGGCAAAGCTCTCTGATCCTATCAGTTTATATTTGCATCACTTTCTGCTCAGGATCCGTTATGAAGGGTTAGAAGTACAACTTGTTAAACTCTAATTAGCAGGCAAGCAGAGGAGAATACAAGGTCAATTTAGCACTCCTGGAATTTAAATTGTTTCCTGAATTTGAGGAGGAGGAGGRGGAAAAAAAAATCAAAGCCTATGCCTCTGAGTTCAGCTGAGTTTCTGAAGCATCCCCTAGGAGCTAAAACTTCTTGAATAGAACCATTAAACTGAAGTCTGCTCTATATTTTGCTATTATAATTGTCGCAGAGGCCATACTTTAATGTRTCTAATTCTGGTTTGATCTGTTTCCCCCTAAAACACACGGGAATAGGAGAAGGGAATCTTCTTTGTGACTACTGATTTGTTGCATAAAAGCAACAGAGTGTGGTTTCCCAAATCTCAATGTAATAGCTCCTAAAAAAGATCTACCAGACCTATCTGTGCCTCTTGGCAGACTTTCTTACCCTAGCACTTACTACTGGTACAAAAATGATGAGAATRGCACCTGTTACAGCTCTTTCCTTCCCTTCCCGTTTGAGCTACTTGTGCCATCATAAACTTTAACCATTGCAGGTGGTAAGAACATGAACTAGGAGAAAGCCAGATGCAGACTAAAAGCAGGAAGGAAAAGCCATTAAGAGGAGCAGCCAAGCTAACTGGAGAATAAAATGGAATACCAGGCTAGCTTGACTGACCCAAAACCTGTGGAAGATGATATCTACGTCCAGATTTCAACAGACTTTGGATCAGGCCTAACTCTGCTGGCTCAAGTTATTTTACCCCTTCTTGAGAAGCAGAAGGGCTCCCCYGGGTCTGATTGCTAAGGCAGCACTTCAGAGTCGAATGCTGTCCTCTACATGACAGCTGAAATATCACTCCTTGAGCTGGACGTGCCACACGCAGGTCCACCTGGAAGCTGAGATTTTTGGGACGGGTCATAAAAGTTAACTTTGGGGCTGCCTATGGAGAGAGACTCCTCCAGAGAGCGACGCAGTGAGTCTGCGTGACTTATCCAAAGGCGGTTAGCCTTGTAAAGCTAAYGTGAGCTTTTGTGAACGCTGTGCTTTCTTGCTAGGTTTAGCTAGATACTCCATGCAGAAAGCCCTTCTGTCCTGGGTGCTTTCTGGAACTGGCACGCAGATGGTGTGTCRCTCCGTTCAACTTCAAGAGCTTTATTGTCTGCTATTTTTGCACTTATCCAAACCCTTTACATGCATTCTGGGTCACTGATGCAAACACAGACTGCTGTTATAGGTCTGAATGAACGTTGCGGTACAATTGTCTACAGGTCTGATCTCCTTCTGCGTATTAATTTATTACCCTGGTGAAGTGAGAGTGAGTGAAGGCCCTTTTTCCAGTAAAGGTGATTGAATACAGCCACAGCTGGTTGATTAAAATGAAGCAAGAGAAACACTCATGTGTYACTCAGCATGCTGTCACATGAAACAAGGGGATTATATATGGTGAATTTCTAGTAATGAAAGCAGGCAATTGGGTTTGTGTCATAAAATCAGCTTAAAAGAGCTTTCTAGATTCCAGAGAGGAGAACTAAAATAACTTGACCTACCTTGGTCCTGTAATCTTTAAATGCTGCTTAGCATCTGCTCATCAGCACTTGGCAATGATATTTATTATGAAATTTTTAATAGGAAGCACTATCGTGTTGAAATTAATAATGCAAAGTGGTGCACAGCGGAGGGGAAAAAATGTCATTACACAAGGGTTCAAAGTGAAACGGAAACATTTGATTTGAGCAGAACCTGGTTTAGGAGAAAGCTGTAGCTGCAAAAATCCTACCAAGCTCACCAGCTCCRGCCAGGCATGGCTGCCCCAAAGCTTGTAGCACTGTGAAGCATCCCCATGCACGTATCTAGCATTAGAACCAAACCTTCCTAAGAGACTTAAGAATATAGTCATTGTAGGATTTCTCCATAGCTGGTRGAAAAGAGATGTGAAGCTCTCAAGATTTGAGCTGTTGTTTGGAAACTCTTTCCATGAGTGGCAATTCTGAGTGTGCTCATAGCTTCGGTGCAGCAGAAGGCTGCCTAGTGTTCGGTGGGCTGGATTTGTGCCACTATGCACCGAGGAGTGGGTTTTGAAGGGTTATGTTCCTTGTTGAACGCCGTCTACTCCTAAAAACACTGACACAGAAATATAAGAACTCCTTGGTCCCAACAGTAGCCAAAGAAAAGTAAATTGAAGTTCTCGGCTTGTGATATCTCTCCAGTAATCTCTGTAGATCCTCACAGCTCCCCGCTATTTCTCTGCTGAGCCGTGCTATCTGATCGGTAAAAYGGATCCTCTATAAAGCGACCTGGTCTGAAGCGGTCGGTAGACACTGAATCCCCATTTCCCTTTGCAGCGGTCAGTAGTTGGCCCTCTCGGGGTACCATTAAAACGGCCTGCCTTTTTCCAAACGTGCAATTGTCAGGCTTCATTTTTCAGTTGTTGTCACTGTCACACGTGTTTCTTGGGCACCTTCCCTGCGAGTCAGCTGTGGCCACCTTCTGTTTGTCACATCGGCAATTACAAGCATTTCTGAGCATCCGCTGCAGCCCTTGTGTCACTTCTGTGGCCTTTTCCTGTGCTATCATGAGTCTTTCTTCAACGTCAGATCTGAAGCAGGAATTGGTTATTACCAGTGCCCTACAGAGAAGGCAAATAACCTCTCTGCTCCCAAACGCTATTCTTGGATTCATATATTCAAGGATTGCATTAGATTGCTTTGCCACTGGGAATGCCTAACAAATTGCTTGTTCTTTATGCTGTCCAAACCCTTTATTCGTTCTGCTTTCCAGGATGCAGTTTCTCATGCTGCATGCTTGTTGTTCCTAGACATACAGCTTTGGGTTGGCTCTATTAAAACCTATTTTATTGGAAAGAGCCCAATCTATTAAGCCATCCAGGCCACTCTGTTGGCCTCCCTCCATYGTTATTTACTACTGTCCTGACATTTCTGTAGTCTGAGAGTTCACTGCTGGTTGGATATATATTTATTTCAAAGTCACAAATGACAGTGTTGAGAATGCCAGGCCTAGTATCAACTCCCATGCAACGTACAGTCATTTGATACATTTCTGTAGCTGCTTGCTTTYGAAAATCTGTTGGTTTCCCTGCTTTTAATTCATTGTAATTCATTTAACATTGACTTTAATTGAAAATACRAAGTGACACAATAAATACCTTAAAATTCAAAGCCCAGTAGTCTTCAGCTACCTAATTGGTGAGCAGTTTTTCCTCCCAGCGCTTTCCCTAGAGCTGATCAATACCTGCTCCCCTTTACTTTTTTTTCCTCTCCTCCTCCTTTATTTAGGAGCTGGGTCTCAGACTGTTCGATGAAGTGTATACTGTTTCCCCATATGTAGGTAGTTCTCTTCATTAACATTCTGCTGAGATTTCTGCAGAAAGCTCAGGTTTAGCATTGAATTCCTGTTCAATATTTCTCTTTGAAAWTTTTTTTTAAACTTTTGTGATGTGCATGTTATAAAGTTTGTCTCTCAGGGGAATTGTAAGAGACGGATTGCTTTTCATCCTTAGTAAATACCCTCAGCCTAATTCAGGGGAACGCTTCAACATGTGCTTAACTGTAGAATTGGAYTTGAGACTGGTATTTCATTAAAGTAGATGCATTAATACTAAGTTTTGTTACATATGGATTGCACCAGTGTGAGGGGAAAACAAATAAATTCCAGTGTAGGAGTTTCTTCTGTTTGTTTTTTTTTGGTGTATATTTCCACCCACCCCACTCCGCTTTCCTGAAGGAGCAGCCAGGGGTGTGTGTGTGTGTGTTTTAATTTTTCTTTCTTTCTTCCCCTCACTRCCTCTGCAAATTAATGAAAATTCTGGGTAGAAGACTCAATTCTGCAGAGTTGCTCCACTACGGAGGACAACTTGTGCTGTGRTTTCCTGCTGCTTCCTGCCCCTGCAGCGTGTGCTACTCTGGTTTTCCAGAGGCAGCTGTGTTATCCTTGAAGAACAATAATGCTTCAGGAGTGATTAATAATGATAAGTATTAAATTTAAAGTTGGTCTTTTTATTCATTTATTTATTTTTACATATGCAAGTATTGTTAAGTTCCAGCTCTGCTAAGAATCTAACCTATGAGGTAGGCGAGGTGGCAGCCCTGGCCCGTTTCCTTTGTGCTGATGTAAACTGGGGACAACTCTGCTGTTGTTACCCCAAACTGAGTGCCCAAACACTTCCACCTCGGGCAGTTCTTGTGTTTCTCCTCCTTGCCCAGCCTGTCTCCAGGCCTGTGTCTAACTGAGACTAGTCACTCATTTTGGAGATGGAAGCATGTTCAGGGAGGCTGGTTGTCCTCTGCTCTGCCAGGTGAAARCTGGTACCCAGCCCTCAGACCACCACCACGCATATGGCTCCCTGGATTTTGCAAGAAGGTACTTCTAAATGAATATAAGCAAAGCTATTAAAATAACTGATTTGTATGCTCAGAAAGACGTTGTTTGGTCCTCCTTGTTAAAAGTGAATGTTTCTTTCTTTGCTTTATCTCTGTGCACAGCACATCTTGTTGTTACATTTAAGTTGCTATAAATTCTAAATCAATAATCTGTTTAAGAAGGAAAAAAAAGGATATAGTAGCAATAAGTACAATTGGAGAGTTAATCAGATCATCTTTATTCGAGTTGTAAACTCTATTTCCCAAAGATGTTCCTGCTCTACAAAAATCAATATGGACACGATGAAGTAGGTTTATTTTCTAGGTATCAACAGTACAAGGGTTGAGGGTGGCCTCTTGAAGGGAACTGGGGGATTTTGCTGCCCTTGAACATGGTAACTGTGGAAAAGAAATTGTAGCAACGGAATCAAATTACAGAAAGTGGTGTGTGTTTTGGGCACTCAAAAGTTGGGAGAGATACGGATCTAAGAATGTCTCCCCTCCTGTCCTCTACTCCCACGCTTCACAAATAAAAAAATATCTAAACTAACACTGTACTCAAAATACAGTATTTTGAGCTGATACCTACTTCTACAGTACAGAAGACCAGCTGGTTTAGGAAAAAGATGCTTCAGAAGAGATGGATGATGTTTTCCTTTTCTCTTTCTGTGATAACCTTTAAGCATGTTTCCTGTTGCTGATCGTTCCTGCATTAGTCTTACGCTAGTGCTGCTCCAAAGCCTCCAGTGCATTTACACCCGACTACACTGCTAAGATTAGAATCAAATTCAATCTCTCCAAAACCACATTTTGCACAACTTTTTATGTAGGGTTGAATGAAGTTGTCTACATGTGCTGCCACATAGATGACTTCAAGACAAATGCTACAGAAATCATGGGCCTCCGTGTTTTGTTATCATTAAATATGTTCTCTGCTGTGCTGTGGAATAAACAGTGTCTAATACTACTATATCTTGATTTGTTATTCAATGATCCTTTAAGCTGAACCAAGCTATATGTTCAACAGATTAGTGTACTGCTTTCTCTCAGCAATTTGCATTAAACAATAGATCATGTAACACTGCCTTCAATATTTAGTATGCTTGTGCTTGCTAACAAACATTTTTAGAAGACATAATGTTTCATATTGACACCCTGGCTAATAATCAAGTATAGCTGTTTGAAAATGTGTCTTGCCAGGGCTGGGTGCTACTGCTTGTGTCTTTAAACCATGGAGCTGCAATGCAGGCTCCAACCGTGCAGGTCTGGTGTGTCTCAGAGCTGAGGAAGTGACTGGACACAAGTAGATGTTGTCCAGCAAGTGCTGCAGGGCAAGGGGTGATGCCTCTCTTGGGAAGAATTAACGGCTCCTTGTTTGGAAGAAGATAACAAAGCTTTCAAAGAGCTGCCTTGATTCAGGTGGGTCTGTTGGCACTGTCACCATCTGCTCAATGGTGAAGCAAGTCTCCGACCTGCTTGTTAGCAGCCACTGTTCATGAAGAATGGACCCATCTTATGTATTTCCAGCTAGATGTCTGTGCACCCTTTATCTGCGTCATGCAACTCAAAGGCATCCCTGCAGTGAGAACTACCCTTGCCCTTGTTTTTTTTTTTTTTTTTTTTTTTTTTTTTTTCCCTTCCTAAGAACAATTTTAATTTGGACCACATTGTAAAAAGCATCGGTGTGCTTTTTTTCCCAGTTACTAACTCTTTGGGTTTGACAGTTTGCTTGAACATCCCCAGAGCTGGTTTCCCCAGTTAACTACTGTATACTGAGATGATTTTTAGAAGCAATCAGTTGTAGTTTTAGATGATCTTGGGGTATTTATATGCAAACTACATCTCTGTTCATAAAGGGAATTATTGGGAAAAGGCGTTGTTAAGAGGAAACAGAGGATTTGCAGCTGTGCATCTTTACAGCTCCTGAGGACAGGCTGCTTTAATGTGGAAACTTAAAGCTGAATCTCTGGAATGATGCTTGCTTGAGGAACCCTTTCCAATCACTGGTATTTTTCATGAAGTTTGAAGTACTTGGAGTGTTTATGGAAGAAAAATACTTTCAGTGAGGTGCGTGTTTTTTTAAAGTTGATTTAAACAAATTGACTTTTCCCAGAAAAAAAAAAAGTGCTATATATGAGAGATGGTTTTCTTGATATGAGAGATGGTTTTCTTGCAACAAGATTTATGGCTTAATGGATTTC
The DNA here is from genome assembly GCF_003343005.1 of Rhea americana. Taxonomy (NCBI): domain Eukaryota; kingdom Metazoa; phylum Chordata; class Aves; order Rheiformes; family Rheidae; genus Rhea; species Rhea americana. The sequence continues at coordinate 3,609,696 of NW_028185039.1, read as the reverse complement.
TCTTTGCTCAAGTCTTTGACAGAGAGGTAATTGAGTAGAGAACTGTAAAAACTTAAGCATTTGCAGAGTTGGTCTGCTTGACATGAACACTGTGGTCCTCACTGAAGTGAGATTTGGGAGATGGGAGAGGAGCTCTATTCTCGAAGAGCTTTGCTTGATGGCAGTTTTGACTTTCAACGATATTATTGTTCATGACTTTAAATTGCTACTTGTGGTGTATTTACAACCTGCTACTAAAATTAAATAGACTAGGAAAAATCTTCACAGATCCCAATAATCAGATCTCTTTTATACATTTCCAAAATCTGACCTGAAAGGAGATGGTACAAAGAATGAAAGAGCAGCCAGACTGCAAATGCCAAAGAATTCCTAGCCGATTATGTCATACCAATTTTGAGTAAAGATAAACCCTTTTTTTTGGATTTACAGGAAAGTGTTTTTTTATTCTTTACAGTTTTTCCAAGAAAATATCTAAGTATATGCATATAAACATTGTATCTATACATTGTTGCGTACRTGTGTATCTACATATACCTGTGTATGTATATACACACGCAAAACTGTGTTTGCACATAGATATGCATGCACTTCCCCACCTATGCCTATATACGATGGCCACTTGGTCAGCACTGTAATATGTAGAATGAATACTATACYGGATAATTCTGAAGAAAAAGCGCTGACTGGAATAAGAGTGAAGGAAGAGGACGTATGGCAAGATGAGAATGAATCCTGAGCTGAATCAAAGCTTCAGTTGTGAAGCATCCAGCTGGCTGGAACGGAACTAGAATGTGCCCAAGAGTTGCATTTTAGAGCAACGCTTAATGCCATGCTTGCCACCAGCCATTTTGAGCACRTGGAGCAAAAGCAGGGTTAATCTTGAGTGACAGAAGTTAGTAAGAGCTGTGCAAAAGAATTCTTCAAAGGCTTGCTTGCTAAATAAATTACTGGTCATGTTTTATTTAAACAGCTTGAGCTGCCAACGGAGAACATGGGAAAACAAGCACGCTTTCAATTAAAGTAGCAGCTAGCGCTTTCCTTCAGGCACTAGCATGACTTCCTGCGCTGGCCCTGCTCTCTTGCATGGGGCAAGTGGCTTAGCGTAATCCCATGTACACGCATGGCTTGCATGTGCCCGCAGCATCATATGATCCAGCAGTTTATCTTCTGCCACGTGCAATGTTCCCTTCAGTAAATGTTTTTAGGACATCCAGATAACTCCAAGCCTGTCTGTTTATATGCTGTAATATAGATGCCAGCCTGGGGTTTGCATCAGTGACATCGGGCTGTGCGTCATGCCATGCGGTATTTGAAATCCAGCGTGAGGATTGCTCTGCCCATTTCCGCCCCCGTGCTGCGGGAATCAGGGTGGGTTGGTGCCTGGGGAATGGTGGGGGTAGGGACATAGAGGATTTACACTTTGAACGGGGCAGATGTTTCCTTTCTTTTCTCCCAAACATCTGCTCACGCGCTCTATTTTGGGAAGCTGTGAACACAGATTTAAGGGCAGGACTGAGGTTACAGCAGGTTATTGGCTTTATGCATGAGAGGCCATCACAGCAGTTCCAGCAATTCTGCTGTTGGTTTGAGACTAACGGAGAAATCTACGTAGAAAAGCTGTTTTCTACCTTGTGGGTGTGTGAGCAGGACAGTCTGTTGCTTCCTCCGTCGTTCTGGTTACTGGCTGTTTACATGTGTGGCCTTTGCTGCGGCTCTACTCCCATGCGCCTTACCGAAGAGCTCCTGCTGCCCTGCTGGGACTGGAGTTGTACTATGGCACGATCAGCTACGGGACTATGATAAAAATGTCCTTTGTAGTTAAGGCTATAACTCTAAATTTGGAGCTCCCAGTGTCTTCTCCACAGTTCACACAAACTTTTCCTGWGTCTTCAGTGGGCACTGACCAAGGCTTTGTATCCAGAGACAGCTGCCTTGGTCCTGGATAAAGCTTTGATGKTAAGGTTTCCTCCAAAAAGTGCATTGCCATAAATCTTGGGAAGTACCAGTGCTGTTTTCAGTAAGCTCTATGGTTTGATCTCTTGTGCACCAGCTGTAGACTTTTGTGTCACTCAAGATTTTGTGTAGGASAACTGAGATTTATTCCTAGAAAGCTGAAGGTGCTGGGAAGTAGGAATGAATGAAGAGCTGATTAGAAAGAAAAGTGCATCTGTGGCATGTTCTTACGTAATCGAGGTATTTTTCACCTTGAGCATAGTATTGATTAGCATGTCCCAGTTTTTCTGTGAAAATCACAAAAATGGGCTTGTCAAAAYGGCTGGAAGGCAAAAGGAAGTATGCAGGACTCCTGTGAGCTAACGGGAGCTCGATGGTGTGCTCTCTTGTGGCTTAAATGCTTCTTTCTAAAAAGATCTGCATTGAAATGGACAGGAGTCTRTGACAAGCTCTCCTGGACTAAAGAGGAAATACCTCTAAAGTTTGTAAGACTTCTTTTGTGACTGGTAAAGAAAAAAAGAAAACATAGCTGTAGAAAGAAGGATATTTAGGGCAAAGAGTGGGTAGTTCTGAACACTGGATAGGACATTGACAGCTTCTTCACCTGGAAACGTTTGAGGCCTTTGGCATTGAAGGCARTGGAAGGAAAGCTACCAAAGGGTTTGTGAGCACACAAAGATGAACAATTGCTATGCATATCCCTTTCTTTTAGGGTGAAAGAGATCAGATTTTTGGGAGGGAGGAAGTCCTTTATTTTATCCATTCTSTGTCACAGGGTCAGGGAGGAAGGAGGGATCTTTCCAGCATGATCCATATATGCCACAGGCACACTGATTTCACTGGAACACCAAATTTGACCTTCAGAATGATGACCAGAAAGAAGGTTAGTACCTGGAGAATCAGATAATCTAAACTGGAGGTATTCTAGTGCATATTTTAACTGCACATGTTGAACAGGTTAAAGGTATTTAGCTAGATTTGCCTCAGGATTGTGTCGTGATGATGATTGTGTCTTAGACTGATCGTGTCCTGATGATGAGCTATGTAGAGTAGTTTTTCCTAACTTAATTTCTCCTTGTCCCACCAGAAATGCTCCCAGAAGCTGCATCCCTGCTAGACAGGTCCCTAATTTCACCTAGAAGTTAGAGGAACTCTTTCACAGGATCATAAGATGAGAAGGGAAGGTCTTTGTGACCAGTCTCTGCTGCTGTGGACACCTGATGGTATCTTTTGCGAAGGTGCTGAGAACGATATTAGCAGCAATTTTCAAATGTCTTCATATGCATTTAATAACCTCAAAATCTAAAATGCATAGTAGATAGTCTGAATTATTGCCTGTGCAATAATTCAGGTGCAACCTTGTGCTTGCTTAATCAATTATCCAAGGAGACCTTTGGTTACTATTCTTACCCTAACCTTTTGCCCTAACTTCCATAAGGTTTATTTAGTCTGCCAAATGTGAGTGTAATCCAGAAGAGTAATTAAGTGCTACTCTTTTGTCATGTGAAAAGAATCCCAGAGAGGCCACTGTGGCAGCTCTGAGTCTTCTGAAGCTCAGTAGCACCTAAAACACTCTTCTTCCCCTGTGCTGCAAAAGCTGTCCTGTGTTTAGGAACTTTCAAAGAAGACAATTGCAGTTGCTTTTTTGCCTCTTGTGGTGTGAAGTTACTGGGGCCAAATGCAGTCTCTCTTATTATTCTTTAATTATATAAGGTACTGAGTTAAGGGTACATTGATAGATCTTGATTTCCCCGCAAAACCAAGCCCTTTGAGTGGAAGTGCTTTTGAGCTTGTTTCCTCTGAAACACCTCTGCTGATTGGGCTGTCATTGAAAAMTGAGATGCTTAGTACAGTTACTTAGCCAGAGATACAAATGAAATGCAGATTTCTTCTAAAGCTTTTTATAAACATGAATAAATGTTTTCTAGTGATGTTAAAACAGCCTGGACCTAAAGTAGTGTGAATTATAGTCATGTCTGCCTGCTCAGAAGTAGCACTGCAGTTGTGACAGTGATGGTAATCATGGCTTTTCTTTGATGCAAACAAGTTGGAGTCATCTTGGAGAATCCAGTAAAATAATCAGATCTATGAAGAAGTACGATTCTGTGTTTGCAGCGAATCTGTCGTGCTATGCTCCTATCTATGCCCTTGTCTAATCCAAAGTGCTGTACGAGAGGAGCACAACAGATCTGTGTCCAGTGCAATGCTGCTATGCATCCCTGAGTGACACCTTTTAGTACCTATTGAGCAAGCTATTCAGATATRCAGTTTTGGCATTCTCAGCATTATGCACTCTTGAAAATTCACAAGTTTAGTTTAAAATGCGAATGTATAGGTCATACATATTGGGATTTACAAGGTTTCTTTTTTCAGGTTTTTCAGCATTTAGGCATTATTCTTGGCCTCTTTCCAGTGAACAGAGCTAGAAACTCGCACTTTTCTCTCAAGGGAATTTGGGATTTTTGCATAATCACATGCACCTGTTGAGCTCTAGCCTTGGTTAAGGCTAGAGGATTTGTCTCAACAATAAGTGAATGAACAACAGTAGTCGGCACTGAAGACACGTCTCGTATCTATGAAGCCTGACAAACAGTATCTAACAATGCATTAACTAATCCGGATTAACTTTAATTAGACAATACCACATTAATATTTCTTCATGTTTGTCTTTTTTGTCTTGTTCTTTATGGGGCATAGCTTATTACAAATGTTCCCAGAACCCTTCTAAGATCATGCAGTCATTTGGAAGATAATGCTTGTTTTTAATCACATTTCAAAAGCTTCAGTCCTTTCCTCCCTCCATCCCTTCAGAAGTAAGGAGATTAGTTTCATTGCCAAGTGACTTGTTTCACCCTATGTCATAGGATGCGACTGCCTGGTTCTTAGTGATCCAGAAAAATGATTTATTAGCACAGCGTGGTTTCATGGTGAAGCAGATATGCAGGGATCAACCTTGTGATGCATAAGGGTAAGTCTGACCCTTCTCTAAGGACCTTGCAACAGGTACATGAACGCACAGGGTAGAGCAGAGCTCTACTCCAGCCCCCTGATAGCTAATCTGGCCCCTAGAGTACTGCTTAGACATAAGAAAACTCCTAAACTGGTCGAGGATGAGGCAAGTGTAGGATAGCACAATACTCTCAGCAAAACCTYGTCTAGCCTTGTTCTAACATCTCCAGGATCTTTTTTTAGTTTTCCAATATTTAAAGAATGTGACTATTGTATAGATAAGATATGATCGTCTGGTGAAAACAGATATTAGTAAATATTCATGTTAATCTCTACACTCTCTTAACTGTTGCTTTGCACAGAGTTTGTTTATGGATCATGCAGAGGAGTCACACATGTGACTTTTCCAGGATGAAGAGGATACACTTTAAATTTGCTTTTGTTTAATASTGACTTTAATGCTGGTTCTAATGCTACAGAGGTCAGTTTGACTCTTCCAGATGATAGAGATGGCGTATCTATTTTCTGTAGTTTAGAAGGCATGACTGTTCGTGCAACAAAATCCATCTGACAGGTAACCACATGTTCCAGTTAATCTCAGGTAGGATTTAAGTAGCTCCTGTATCAAATATAGCACAGGGTTGGTAACGGAATCACTGAGATCGGGGACGTCTGCTTCAGATCTGCCGTTCCTTGGAGATGGATCAGAATCGGGCTAGGTGTCTTCATGGGGAGCTTGCGGTAGGGTCACCCTCGTTTAAACGCTGGGGGTCACACTGACCTCTGGTGCCGGCAGAGGGGCGCTACGGAGAGGTTTGTCCCAATGTACTTGTTTGCCCATAGCAAAGGACACAGCTGTGAAAGATTGAAATGAGTTTTTGAAGGCATTRGGAGACTTATCTATTATTTACTCTGGGAATAGTGGTCTTATTTAATATTAAATTCCAAATTTCCTTTATGTGTTTACCAACCGTCGGTCAGATTAGATGCACTAAGTTAGTGAATGCCCCTTTTTCATGAATATTCTGTCTCTTTTAGTTTATGAACAGTGGAGTTAGCCCTCTTCTACCCTGCCCCCCAAACCCCAAACTGAGCTTACCCAGGAGTGGTGTATTCTTCTGTTCCTTCTGAATTCCCTTTAAGCAGATTTTTTTTTTTTTTTTAAATAAGCCAATCTTATCCAATTACAAATAACCAAATTCCCCTAGCAGGTGGTGTACCTTAGCTTTCTGCTCTGTGGAACAAGGTCTTTCGGTATTACTTAATCTTTTCTTCAGAAAAATGACAAAGCTGAAAGAAAAACGTGCGTGTCAGTCTTCAGAGGTGTGCATTATTTAGTTTTTGACGTGAGGAAAATAAGGTCAAACAGAGTGAGTGAGTAATAGCTCTGAGACTGGAAGTTAGGTTGGACCGTGATTGCAGGTGCTTCCGTTTCCTGKGGCGCGGGGTCTTCAGTATGCTCTAGGGGAGGCACGGAAACCAGGCCAGTATCCCGTTTCCATTCTCAGAAGTGTCCCAGAGCACGCCAAGGAGTGTAGTTGATCTCGGCAGTGTGCTTGGAGACTGCCAGCTGGTGRTTGCGTTATCACCATAAAGGATTATTGTGATATAACCCTGTGATGATTATTATGACTTTTCTGAAACTTTTGGAAGTTTGCTTCCAAAAACTTGGGATATAAAGAAGGGAACAAACTGGCTACAAAGCACTGATGTCTAGGAATCTTCAATCACTTCTGAGCTGGCTGTCCATGGCTCTGTAGCTTTCAGATCCCCTCCCAGATTTGTGGCTAGCTGTTCAAGAGATGCAGCCTCTTATCTTGAAAACCATGCAAAGATATGAAATACATATATAGCTACCCTACTATAGGTATGTATTATGCGTATAATGCCATTTGTCATGTATATGTGTGGGTTTTGTTTAAGTGAAGATCTTCAAAATCTGAATCATGTTTGTCTGAAATCCACTCAAAATGTTTAAAAAATTTAAGCAGTAGAATTTGACTAATAATTTGGAATATTAGGGGAAAATACATCTTTGGGAACAGACTTCTAATCACAGAGAATGGAGTTTGATTGGCACAACATCTAAGCATTAAAACATAACTTTGTAATTTTCAGCAAGGACTGCATAGCTCTAAGGGGCTGTGGAAAGTATCCCCTTGTGCTTATGCCAGCATCCTGTTGCATGTTTCTGCTCCCCTGATTCCTAATGATCTCAGTGGGGTTTATGACGGATGACTAAGATCACTCTATTTCCAGGGAAAGCTTTGCTACACTGATTTTTCCCCCACCCCCATCTTGCTATTTGTCAAAAGCAGCTGATGAACAAAATTCAGATGTCACTGGAAATTCAACCTGTCACTCCTGTTAAGCGCTGCTTTTTATAAGCAGTGTCAAAACTTCAGCTGTGTAATAGGTGATTTATTGCCAGTGTAATGACTGATTGGTAATGAACTCGGTAGAGAACTACGCTACACTAAAATGAAATTCCTGCATACAGCTCCGATGACACTAATTACTTCTATAACAAAGCTATTTTGTTATAGTAGCACTTGTGCTCGTATCGCTTGTTATTCTGGGATCTCGAAGCATTGCAGTGTTGCTCGTGCTGCGTCTCTCCATAGCAAGTGCTATCATATCTGCTTAACGGGCAGGTAAGCTGGAGCACAGACCAGCAGAAAGATTTGCATGCAGACATAAAWTAAAGATCCAGTCCTGCAAAGCATTATCCACATGCAAAACTTRAAGCATAGTTCCACCCCTGTTTTTTTCACTTAGATATTTTGCCAAATCTGGGTTCATGTAACCAAGGTTCCTGGTAAACTTAATTAACTTTCAGATTATCCTTTCTAAAATCCACTAGAAATCGATGGGGTTTATACACCTGCTTATTGTTGGACTCCTGGTGAACTGCTTTGCTGGGCTGGGGCGCTAATCAGTGTACACATGAGGACACGTCCTTGAAAGCAGCTTAAGTGCATTGAGCGGAATATCTGGCAGCTACCATTGCCCTGTAATTTTAACTAGCAACTTGCACGAGCTTTAAACTTGCCTTCTAACAGGGAAATACYTATTTTTAGCCTATCTGGTAGAGTTGCTGCCGCAGGTGTGCCTCTGGAGCTCCAACCTTACAAACAAAGTAAATATTACCCGCGGGCTGCTGTTAATAAAAGAATCCTTCCGTACGTGTTTACTCTGGAAAAGCACGTTTTCGTTTGGCTGATGTGCTTTGAATGCTCTTTGTTCATTTTAGCGCGAGAGCTCTAAGCGGATGGCAGCTGAGACAGTAAGGAAGATAGCAATCCAGAGAAAAAGCTGGTACCTTATTTACCTGCCTTCCTGGAGCGCTGGTTTGCTGCTGCTGTTCTTAGAAATACTGGCGATACGTGCAAAATAAATAATTCATTGCACGAGTATCACATTTCTGGGAATGCTAAAATTAAAAGGGCTAAACGTGCACTTAATTTAGACTCGACTAGACAACCGATTCTGTCGCGCAGCAGCCGTGGTTTGAACCGCAGCCCCGTGCGGGCTGAGCCGCTGGGCACGGGGCCGTGCGCGGCTCAGGAGGGGCGCGATGCCACCCCGCTCGCGGGGGCTCCCGCGGGGGAGGCGCTCGCGGCTCCGAGGGGATCGAAACGTGGCGGCTCGCCCCGCCGAGCGCCGGGGACGGGTCTCGTGTTAAAGGAAACTGATGGGAGCCCCAGGCTGGAGCCCCTGCAGCRGTTTCGGCAGGAGCGGGGCCGCGGGCCTCCCTGCCGATCCCGTCGGCCGCTGTGAGCCGCGTGTGGTGGTCGCAGGCCGAAGGAAGCCTGGGGAGGACCCTAAAACCCCCTTGGGCAGAGGCTGGCGGCGGGGGTCGCTGGTGCCGGGGCTGTTCTTGCCCCGAACCTCAGCCTTCTGCTGGGAAAAGGGCGAGAGCCGCAACGGGGCGAGAGCGGCGCGTTCGCCGGCGCGGTCCCTCCCCGCGGGCACCGCYGCCGTCGGGCAGCGGAGGCCGAGGCGCCGCGGCGGGAGCGCGCCCTCCACTCCGGGCGGCTGCTCTCGAGCCCCCTCTGCTCTCTCTTCCCGCTCCGGTCGCCGCAGCCGCCCGGGCGGCTTGGAGCCGCGTCGAACGCGCCCCGCGAAGCCGAGCGCTCGGCCCTCGCGCGTCTCCTCTAGGCCTTCTCCTTTCCGCCCAGCCCGCGCTCGTGTGTGTGTGTGTATATATATATGAAATCACACGCAGTTTTATTTATTTATTTATTTWTTTTTTTGTTTTAAGATAATGTAGCGCACTGGCACTGCAGAAGCGCCTCGCGACCCCCGTCCTCCCGCCCTGAGGAGCGCGCGGCTGCTCCGCGACGGCGCCCTCGCTCCCGGCCCGCTCGTCGGCGGCGCCTCCCCGGGCCCAGGGCYGGAGGGACCGCGAGCGTTCAGGAAGCCGAGCGAAAACGAAGGTTTTCGCCTGAGCTTTTTTTTTGAGTGAGGCTGTAAATGAGGCACTAGATATAGTGGTGATGTCGGAAAATGTGCAAGCAGCCAGCAGCTGCCAGGGAGCCCTAGAATATGTAATCTCCAGYGGGTTGCAATATATCCAGCACTTTTTTGATGGCAGAGAAAGATGAAACGCCGCAAAGATATTCCCAAAGAGATAATATATGTCATACAACATTTAAATAGATCCTTTCAAGAAGGAGGGTTGCAGACACCCTCGTAACTAGCTTTTAAATGTGAACCTACTTTATTTATTTATTTATTTATTTATTTTTAAGAGCTGGTAGGATGGATAGCATGGTTTAAATATACAGCGCTGTTGTCTCCATGGTTTAATTCTATTGTTCAGCTTTTGCCTGGCTGTACCAGCTAATAATAAAAGCAATACAAGGAAGCAGGTCCATACTTACAGAATGAATTTTTTAAAAAAGCTTTGTATTTCACAAAGCAAGACATTTCTAAATAGAGTACTAGTTAAAATGAGGGTTTTAAAGACTATGTAGGGATTCTTGCCAATACAGTAAGTGGCCATGAAACTTTTTAAGTAGTGGAACTGAAATACTAATAATTGGGATTTGAGAATGGACTATGTGAAACTAAATAATAATAATTAAAAAAAAGCCTATAAGTGGTAATTTCTTTCACAGAAAGCTAAATACACTCTGGAATGAGTGCAGTTGGTGACTTCTTAAGCCAAATTGATTTAAATTTGACCTGTCTGTATCAGAAGGCAGATCACTATGTACCAGCTAAGCGATGGAATAATACAACTTCAGACAAGTGTGCATATTTCTGGAAATGTAGCTCTCTTGAGCCAGGCTCTCCGTTTCTTGCAGAAAACATGAGGCAAGTGAGTAGCAGGAGTGAAGGAACTGATAATTTTCCGTTTAGCTTCCCTGTGCCGTCTCRGTTCTACCTCTGCTGCAGCCGCCTCTGCAAGTTCTGCCTCCRCGAGCCTSGRGGGGCAGTTGTGCTGTGGAGACGCYCTTTGCTCTGGTGGTGCCRGGTGCTGACCCGAAGACCTGCTCCCCTTGATGGCCCACCCGGCTCTTGGGAGCAGTGGGACCTGCTTGTTCTCTGGGGTCTTCATGGGATCTTGGCTGACTAACTGKGCCCTTTGCCTCTGCCAGTGTGTCTGTGTGAATTTGTTGCCCTGCTCCTCACCATGCTGCTTCCATTGCTGCTGACCTTCTCCCACGCATGCCCAGGCTATTTCTATATTTAATTTTCACTTTCCTTCCTTAARTGCTGCTTGTCATTGCTGTGACAAAGTGCTTTTTTACTGGTCCAGCTCCTCTAATTGAAGTCCTGGCCAGAGCTAGCTCGTCTCCAGAGCAGTGCTCTCCCTAACCCATGTGTCCTTCAATGTCTGGAGATGGTTAGTGCTTTCAGCAGATGTCCCAAAGCCTCTGGCAGAGCCTGCTGATGGGTTGTATAGTGTAGATGGAGCTTATCTGAAAAGTGGAGTGGCTCTCCTTTTGAAGCAGGCTGTCATGCTGGCTCTTGGCACAGAAGGAGCGTATGAGCTAAAGCTCTGTTTGGCTGCTTCTTCATGGAGTGGCTCTGGAGTAAAGCATCTTCCTTGGAGACACGCCAGCTGTCATGGAGCAGATTTGCGGCAGCTCCCCATTTGCTCTGCCCACAGCCAGGAGCTCAGTTTGTGTCCTGGATCCTCTGTTTCCACCTCAGATCAACTGTCCATGTGCTTGGTTGTTCCATAGTCATTAACTACTGCAACTGCCACCCTTGGAGGCAGCTGTGTGCTGTTTGTGCCAGTTTGGTCAGGTTGGGGGAACTCTTTAAGCTTCATATTGAATAAGGTGCTTGGGCGCAGTGGGGTTTACCTGTYGCCTTGGTTCAGAGGATGTAAGAARGAGAGGAGGAAGGAAGAACATTGCAAAAGGTCTGCAGCTCCGGAGCATCATCCTCAGGGGCAGGAAATGGATGYTGCCGCTAAGGAGGATGTGGTGGCCGGTGGAAGGACCAAGTGGTCTTGTAACCTTCCTAAATTCTGATAAATCTTATTTATTTGTTTATYTAAAACCCACCAGCTAAATGCAGAGCAATTCAACTGGACCTACTGTGCCTTTAGAGTTGAATCCTCATTCGCTGATACTTGCCAACAGAAATCAGGCAGAACTGGCCTATGTACTAGAAAATGCTAATTTTCCATACTTTAATAGCTCYGTAGGTTCTGTGGGGGTGAGGGGAAGCAGGATCACCTCTGTATTTATTGCATTCATCTCAGGAAGAAAGAAGCACGTTTAAATGTGACCGACAACAGCTCAGCATGTCGTAGACCAGTGGGTGCAGGTGACCACYGTGGCACAAGTGATTCGGTCCCAAAGGTGGTGTCAAAGATCGACTTTCTTCAGGTTCACGCACAAATATCATTTATATTCCTCTGTCAAGGTGACTTCAAAGTCTGTCTGTTAGCTGTGAGGGAACGGAGGATTTTTCTGAATTTAGAAATTGTCTGTTGAGAGTAAGTGGGAAAAGAAGAAAGGATTTCATGCCCAAATTATCAATAGTTGTGATGGTTTATTATAACGCCGTACAGAATGCTTTTTGTACTCGTGCTGCAGATTTGAAAGAAAGAGATAAAAAAAAAAAAAAAAAAAGAGGATACAGAGGAGACCTTTCATACGAACTGTTCGGGGAATTCTGTTCCTCTGCCCTTACTGTTTCAGTTGTTATAAATGAATACTAAATAACCAGTTTTGAACCAAAATGTTAGGCGATACAGCATCTTTGCTGGACTCTGTTTGACACAGGTGGTGCAAAGCCTCCACCGGGGGCTCACAGCTGCCTTTTCCCCTCCGAGGTTTTCCAAGGAAGGATTTTCCCCGAGGCTTTGCAAACCGCCCCCCGTGCAGCCAGGAGCAGCGCGGACGGTGTGCGGTGGCTCGTGCAGGCGGCRGATCTTCCTCTGTGAACTCAAGTGCGTCTCTGCCGCAATCAGCGGGGAAAAGTCAGCGGTGACGGAGGGGCTCGGACGTGGCTGCTCCGCCTGAGCGCCGAGAGCGACTGCTCGCTTACGCCGGTCGTAGTTAAAAATACGTCTTTCCTTATTGTAAAGCTGATACAATTTGGAGAGGTTTCTTGTACTTACAGCCTCCGCTGAGCAGATTAAACGTTACATAATGCTCCTCTCAGGGGCACTACATGATTAATGAGTGCTTGCAAAGTGCTTTGTTAAATATGACATAGTACTAATATATCTGTTGTAAAAGAAAAACTGAGGAGGCGTTAGTAGAAATTGTCTTCCCCAAACAGGCATTCTCTAAGTTTTTCCTAAAGTAAACGGCTGGATGAAGATAAATAAGCTGTGAGTGATATGCATGATAGATCAAAACACCAGATTTTTTTTTTTTTCTGTTGAAAGAGAGACTGATAGTTGCCCAGGAGATCACCCATAAAGTCTGTTCGAATTTATAAAAGGCAATGCAGAGGCCAATAATTGAACTGACAGCCTTCCTGTGCCACAAGCGTAGAAACGGAGTATAACCTTAAGCTAAAAGGAGGCTTTCTTGAAAAGAATACTGTCATGATAATGAAGCTTTGCTTTATTTTCGTTTTGCATTGACAAATGAACCTAAATGATTCTTTGGCTTTCAAATTTCTCTGCAGTAAAAATATTTTGTATGTGATAATCCTAGGGACTTGATTTAGAATAAGAAGGAACAATCAAAAGATATTCCAAGATAGATGACTGTGRGTGGGTGAAGCTGGACTGCATGTTATAGCAAATTCAATTGAAAATCAGTATTTATAAAGGCCTTGTTGGGATTAATTGTGTAGGACCAGACTGTTGGCTGCCGTGAATCAGTACGGATCTGTTGGCTTTAATTTCCGATGGCTCAAGATCGGACTTTCAGTTTTGATGTCTCTTATTCAAATTCCAAATAACCCACTGTAGGTATTGTATATGTCTTTATGTATGTTCCCCTAGACAGAATACTATTGCAGTTGAGAGGCAAAATCCTACAGATTAATGTTAACTTTCTTGCAATGGCTGTTACTAAGAGTAGCAAGGGATTGAGGACCAAAAGGGAAGGGAATGGCTAATCAGGTTTAGCTCTGTTAAGGGTTAAAAAATAGCCGCTGTCCATGTGGAGTTCCAGATTTCTCTAGCCTCTTTCTTTCAAGAAGATCCTATTGCTGCTCTGACTTTTCCAGCTGCTTCATTTTTTGATTAATTTATGAAGATTGTTTTAACATATTTTCTCTTATTAAAAAGAGAAGGGGAGTAAAAGGAATGGATTTGTGAGAGTTTTAAAGTGCTGGGATTTTCTTTGCTTGGTAAGTTTATCCYGACAGGGTTCCCTTTCCAGGAACCSCTTGTACACTTTTTGTAAACTGAGATAAGTAAGGACTTGAGGTGCAACATAGTGGAGAAACATGCTCAGGTGCAGGCCACACAGTACACCTTACTCYATTGCTTGCTGTCACCCCTTTCATCTCCCAGGTCTGCCTGAGACCAGAGTTGGAACYAAGCTAAGTTTCAGTCTTTCGAGGCACTTCAAACCCAATCTGCTATGCAGCTGTGCTGGTCTGCAGCTCCTCATCCTTCTTCAAGTAGAGTTCCAGTTATRGCAAATGGTTTGGCAGGGTTGCAGTACGCAGGAAGGAGGCCATCTACTACTTGCATACCGTCTGGATAGAAGATCAGTCACTCAACTCATTGCTGTCATCTGCATTGTGTCCTGAAAGCTGGCCATGTAATTTGCTACTTTGAGTTTCTTAGAAATCTAGAAACGGAGCATTTCCTTACCAGAAAGCTACAAGTGGTGAGAAGTTCACTCCTGAAAAGCCCAGCTTTCCTCTTGCTAGTTGGATGGGAGCAATGGGCTGGCCAAGGGCCAGGGATTTGCAGAGAGCCTGGTGGCTCATGGCTATTTATCTAGGAATTTACCAGAAGAGTCCATAACGTGCAGACTCGTGTGTACTTTCTTTCAGACATGTGAATAAAGGAAAGCACAAATAAAGATCCACAAATCCTTAAATGCTTGAAAGTGAAGGCTTGGATAAAAGCAAGCCGGGTCCAATCTTCAGCACAGATGGGGCCACCATTGCTCCCAGAGAGTGCTGRGAGCCCAGAGAAACCCTAATCTCTGCTGCTTATGCTGTTCATTAAGTTTACAAGAAGCCCAGGTAAAACTGGCAAYTAAAACAGCAAAAATTGCACTGTCACCACTGGGCCACGTTTTGCTCCACGATATATGAGGAACTTACCCTTGAGGCTGGAAGGTGTTTGCAAGCACTCCAGACCATAAGCTTTCTTTAAAATTTATATTTCTTGCTGTTGAACTGTGATTCTGAGCATAAGTTTCTATAGTACTTGAATTTATTTCATATCATATATTGTTGCACAAAATGCTAAGAAGTATGTACTGCCCTGGAAAAATAGCAGAACTTTATTCAAATTTTTTAAAACTTGAAATTATCTTGTGCAGATTTAGAAGTATGTTTTCCCAGAAAAACACATTGCATGCTCCTGAATGTTTTATCCTTTAGAAGTGTTATATACAAAGCCAACTAGTTAACTGACATTTGGATTGTAATTATGGAACATTGTACAGCATTAAAACATTGTGTTGTTTGCTGCTGTCACTGCTGAATCTTGCATCGCTTCTGGGGTCCTGTATCCCGGCCCTTCAAAGATTTTATGCATAAGCATAATTCTGCTGTAAAATCTTAGGCTGCTGTGTGAGCCTTGTGGGATTGAAATATTAATAACTAAAAATTAGTGATTGCGTTGTTTATGCAGCTTTCAAAATAAAAAAAAGGCTTAATATTGCTATGCTTGAAGGCTGCTATTATGTTGGGGGTATTTTTTGTTCGTTTGCAATGCTGGTTAAAGTTGATGGATGTACTAACCTCTTTCATTTATGATAAATAGAAAAAGCAATTAAGTGCTTCTTTGCATGGTGATAGATGAAACAACAGCAAGCTGGTACCCAAGGCAATGAGCTACACAAAACTGATGAGAAAATGAGCTGCGCTGACAAGGGTTTTCTTTCAGATTAATTGCAAGTGCAGGGGCTAGGGGCTTGGCTGGTTGACACTGTACGCTTCCCTATTTCTATGGCAAAAATTGAGGAAAAACACTGTGAAAAGGGCAAGAAGCAGCGCCTCACCTGGGAGGAAGCGAAGAGCCAGGCCCGCTGGCRGGAACTGCGCCTACTGGGGACCCAGCCTTGGATTCCCGTGCAGAAAGCAGCTTCCCGTGTTTTTCCTCTTCTATGTTTGGGCAGCAAGACTGCAGGTGCAGTTTCCCTCTTTTCCTGTTTTTTGGTAAATAAGCAGAATGGCACCAAAGAAATACCTGATCTACGTGAGCTYGGTTCCTCCCATCGGGAAGCGAGCGAGCAAGGCCTCCCCCTGCCTCGTACAGCCCCTTGGGGAGGAAAACCAGCAGCAACGTGCTCAACCATGCTGTGGTTTTTCCTTGTATTCCAGATGTTGCAGCCTAGACTGGGCTTCTGCGGAGGCGTGGTGGGAGGAAGCATCAATGGTGCGCGCTTTATGGCCAGGTTTAAAGGCTCCCAAGCAAAATGGCTTGTTTGGCTGGTTTGTGGTAGTGACCAGCAGCATGGACGCAGGCGCTGGGGTGTGGAGCCCGGGTGCAGCTGGGAGCRTGCAGGCCACAGCAGAAACATTAAGAACGATGGGCTACAGCATTTCAATGTTGTTATCTTACTGATACCCCTGGAAGATAGATCCAGGAATTTCTAKGATGAGGATGCGAAGGATTTTCTGCAGGGAGAGTACAAAGTCCTGAGGGACTTTTGTTGGCGTTGATAGGAGCAAGCTGGCCATCTGGGCTCTGCGGCAACCTCCTGACAGCAGGGTAACATCTTGGGGAGGTGGGCTCCAAAATGCCAATGTGCTCTCCGCTCCTTGGATAGCAGAGGAGCGCATGAGTCACCAGGGATCACGTACAAGYGAGCAGTGTTCTTCCAGACAGCGATACATCACTGCCCACCAAATAGGTTTACCATTTACCTCATTGTAAGATTTTCTTGTTTACTCATGCGCTTGGGAACATCTTGTTCACTACAACTTAGTTGCAGATATGTCCTGATGTAACAACCAGAAAAATCTGGTTGGAAGAGCTGATGTCTGCATCTATGTATTCATGTTGCAACTTGATTTTTATAGTGGACATTGTTACGAAGTTCTCAGCACTTACAAGTATTAGGGTATTCTAATTCGTTCCTTCAAAAGTGACATTGGTRGAAAAATGCTATTTAGCAGAAATGTGTAATATTTTMTTTTTCTATTCAGTGGTTGGTCTCCACTGGCAGATATTAATCACATAACCATATGCAATTCATCCTAACTTAGGATGAACAAGCTGTTAATAAACATAAGCCTGAGATAAAACTCTTTCAGGAATATGTTGTCTCGCAATCCCAATGAAGAAACATGGAAAGAATGACTTTCATTTGGCAGTTGATAAAGACTTTTCTTGTAGCATAAGGAAAGTGGTGTTGCACCCAAAAGGATGTTGTCACCCTTCCCAGGAGAAGGGGATGTATAATATGCTGATCTTCTTTTGGACTTTTTTGTACCCTTTTTGTGTATGGAGAGGAGAAGAAACTGCTGCTGAGTGCTTATATAGCCCCCGTACATGCTGCTTAAATGCTAGAAAATTAACAGACCAACGGTTTCAATCCCCTGACACAAACAGGATTTTCTGGACAACGGACTTCAGGGTCCTGGCAGGAGCTTGCAGACAGAACAAAAGCAGTGATTTTGCAGTTGCTGGGTTTCTTGAAAAAGCAAATAAATGCCACTTCAGGAAAATACTTTTAATTGCAACATCAGCATGTCTTGTCTCCCTTTCTCTGATTGCATTTTCCATATCAGGTTGCACTGCAGCTTTTTTGCCTGAACCCCATGTGTCCCAACCCTGCAGGCTACAGGGACGGATCCTCACACTAGTGTGGAGCCTCTTTGACATATGCATTGGCCTATGAGGAGATCAAGGGTACGGTATTCATGAAGCCCTGGGCAACGTTAGTTCGCTTTGAGGTCTGCCACGCAGCATGATCAGTATGGAGCAGCAAGGGAGGGGATTTTCATTACTAGGTTACCTGAAGCCTTATGCATGTCTTCAAGAAGAAAAGCCCTAAAGCCAGGCACTTAAAAAAGCAGTCACCTACTGCTGAGATGCTCTTTTGGGTACTCGTTCGCCTTGTGAGCATATAAATTCTGAATAACCTCCCTGTAATGTGCAGGGTTTACGTCTGACTTCGCTGTGCTGGAGAAGAAGTCAAGGCCTGAGGCCAAAAGCTCCATCTGGCCACTCGGCCGTCATCAGGCTGCAGTGAGGGGCTGGCAAGGCTGTTGTGTGCTGATTCACAGGCTGCCAGGTTTTCACGGGAGCATGGAGCAGAGCCTGATCTCGGCTGGTGTAACTGCACGTTCGTCAGCAGCATCTCGCAGTGGCCCGAGCAGATCGGGGTTGGATGTATGGCTCTGTGTGCTCAAACCCTCTGCGGCTCCAGCAGAGTCRCTCGTTCCTGGCTGGCTCTGCCCAGCGCTTGGAGCTTTTCCTATAGCAAGTTTGCTAGAGATATTGGTATTATTTTAATGCATTTTGGCTCTCCTGGGGCCATCTCTAGCAGAAAGCACGAAGAATTGTTGCAGAAAGGTTGTGTTGTACCTGTGCAAACCCTAATGCTTGAGTTGAGWTTTCGAAGGTGGGAATAAGAGCTGTTGGCTCAGGGTGTTTTCCGACTTCTGCAGACTTGAAACGAATTCTTGAACCCACTGCAATACTTCAGGAGAGATAGATGCTCCCTGCTGTTACAGCTGAAATTATTCCTTCAGCAAAACCAGGAAGAGGGGTCAAGGATGGGATCAAAAGACATTAAATTTGGAGATGGTTTTCGGCATCCTAGCTTGAACCGTCTCTATTGGACCGTTGCTCCCAGCGTTGCCACCTCATGTAGTCTGACTCTGCTCGGTATGTTACGAAATGTCTTTTTTGAAACATGGAATCAAGTCAGTACATGAGAATCTCAACTTTAATTTTGCAAGAGAGCAGAAAAGGGAGGAGGTGGTAGAGGAAAGTGTGCTTTTTAAGCTGGATGCAAAAAAGAAAGATTAAAAAATCCCCAAATTAGAAGGTGAATAAAAATATTCCCACCAACTTAATATTTTTAAAACTACGTGACTTCTCAAGCTGGCCGCGTGACTTTAGGGGGGCTGACTCACAATATTTGAATACTACAGATTGGCTATCCTGAGCGTCCCAGTTTTCYGGCAGGCAGTAATTACTGCTAGAGAGCGAATTGCCTCCCTCGAATCTTGGAAGCAAGTAGTAGAGCAGAGGAGGAGCTGTGACTCAGGCGTGGGGACGTGCGTGAGTCACCGGGACGCTTGCGTTGGTAGTAGCTGGCTTAGGGCAGTACTTGAAGTCTTGCAGTCTGTCCCCACAGAAAGGCTTGTGTTTGCAACAGAGACAGGTACAACCCTAAAAACACCGTTAGTCACGGCTCGGGAAACAAATGAGCCGCACTGTTTTGCTGTCTTGCGGATGAATTACAAGTTAAGCGAAAACGCTTTGCCTCCCTTCCCATCGCGTGCCGATTTCCGTATCTAAGAGAACTTGGACCCTTAAGTGCTTTAGGACTCTGAGTATTTGAGAAACTCCCACCAATGTAGCCTAAACCAGGGGCAAAGCTTGAAGACTGATGATCACTTGGGGGCTTGGGATTTTTGTTGTTATTTTTTTTGCTCCTATTAAAGTATTTGTCAGTCATGTTTGCAGAGCAGGAACTCTAATGAGTAATTGGCGCTGCTGTTGTTTATTGCTTTGATGTTAAATCTATTTTATTTACTTGTTTGGAATTGAGCCCAGCAGTGGATTACTGTTTTATCCAGGTTTGGTCTTAAAATATTTGATTTAAGCTTTCAGCATGCAAATTAATCTTGATGTATTTGTAAATGGAGAAATGTGCAGGTTTCTATTTATATGATACTAAAGATAAAGGGCACGAAGCAGTGATGATGAAACCAAATGTTTACGGGGTAGGGGGGGAGAGGAAAAGAAACAACAACATCTAAAAATCACATTCTCAGTGCACTGAGCTGCAGAAAAAATGGGCCRTAAGGACGTGAGAGTAGTTGTCCTTGCCTGCCTCTAGGAGACGTAGCAAAGTTTAACCCAAAATTTGAACTAAAGTTGGCATGAATTCTAGGCCCGGCCTATATCTGAGTATAGATAGGGAGCTCTGTAGTGTTTACTGCACGTGGGAGGCGTTTGCCTACGAGGCAGGTACTGTCCAGCCTGTGATTTTCAGCAGATGGTGAACCGCAAACCCCGCTAACGGAGTGCACGGGTGGCTTGTGCCCCGCTGCAGCGGCCGCCGGCGCTGCGAGCTGCACTCGTGGGTCAGGTCAGGCGTCTCCTTGCCCCCAGATCTGGGTCCCCAGCGGGCTACGGCGGCTGCTCGCCTCTTCTGCGGGTTTGATCTCGGGAGCGCWGCCCGGAGGCTCCCGGGAGGAGGCCGTTCCCGTGCCCCGCCGGAGCAGAGTGCCTCGCCTCGGCTGATCCCTCGGGGAAACCTCTGTCGTGGTCGGTGGGATCAGCCTGCCTCTTCCCAAGTGATCCGCAGCGTTTCTAGACTGCGGGGARGTTGAAGGAAGTTAAAGCTGGGATCGTCTGCCGTCAAAAGAGTTTTGATTTAGGGCTTTAAAAGCTTTTGGAAAACAAAGCATCATCCAAAGCCATTATCATGTAATTGCTCGTTTTAATGGTTTGAAGGAACAAGTTGGGGAGCAGGATTTGTATGCTCAGAAATTAAAGAGAGGGTTTGATGAGTACTTTGCTCCTGGGTGATCATATTATAGTCTAAACTCTCTTATTATTGTGAGCAGAAATATGGGTCACGGCTGGGGTGAGATCTCATGGTGCCGTAGCGAAGCGGCCCGGGCAYAGAGCGGGGAAAGGCCCCGGCTTCCTTAGGGCTATGCCCTGAAATRCAGAGAAGCCCAGAAACACGTTATGTTTGCCTTGTATTCACCACTCTTCTCTCTGTGTTTCTGTCCTCTGTATGTTTTAATAGCATCATATCATGTTTGTTTCTTTGCTCCACTTGTGCTATATGTGGTATTATTAAAATGTGTTATGTACTGATTTTGTCATTACCCGTACACTGGGATCTCCTGTGTGTGTAGTTATCTGGAGTCAAACATGCTTGCCCGGGCGCCCTAAAGTAAAATCTTGCAAGCATTAAAATCAAATCAAGGTCCTCCTGGGGTTCATGGCCAGGAGCATGCAGAGTAGTCACGGTCTGATATGGACTTCACTAGGAAAGGGCTATACAGGCAAGTATTGATCCCATCAGCACTCTGCTTCTCCCTAAATTGGTGTTAACTTATGGGTTGCAAAAATCACAAGCAGAACAAGGGCTCCTCAATCCTTTGGGAGCTTGTGTGTCAATTAAACTCCTCATTTTTCAGAGTTACTTAGCACTGGCAGTTCCTACTGACCTCAGCAGGAGCTGACATGAGGCTAGCGAGTACTGCATATCTCTGAAAAGCAAACTGCAAGTATTTTCCCTTCTTTCTGGAGGTCTGTTGCTTGTTTATTGACTGTCCCTCTCCCGACGGGCTCCAGCTCCCTTGGGAAGTCATCACACTGCATGTGGTAGGAGCTGAACCAAGACCTCATGTGCCTGGAACCAAGTTCATCTCAGAGCACTTAACTAACACTAAAGTACAGTTTGCAATGTCTGTTGAGTTGTACTTAGCAAAATTTGCAATGTATTTTACAGTTGATTGCCAAATCTTAATTGTATAAAATGAATAACAATGCTGTCCCGCACAGTAATAAGTGTAGTTAAAATTAGCACACAGAATTCGCATTTTATCGTTAACTGCTATTCTCCTAGATGTGATCAGTTACAGTTTAAAAATAAAAGTGCTTTTTTGATTGATCACTGTTCTCCAGAATGCCATTTTGAGGATGATTCTGGTCTAGTTTAACACTCAAGTAGTTTGGGTTTTGCTCTGGATTCAAATAAAGGCAAAACTCTAACTACATCTTGCCTATAAAAACTGATTTTAATCAAGTTGGGTTGCTTTTCCTGGGGTATAGAGAAACCATCAAGCCACTGTAAAGAGGATGGACCTCTCCAGGAATACGTCTGCCAGCGTCAGCTAGAGCAGAGTTAATGGCACTTTACTTAATACAAGTCCTTAATAACTGTGTTCAAAACGATAAATCATGGCACTACACTACTGTACACTGGCTTGTATTTCTTTCCTTTTCTGTGCCCCACTTTACTGATGCATTTTCACAATCTAAAAATATCCGAGCTGTTTCCACGATACACGATACTTCAGCTGGCACGGAAAACAAGTCCCTGTTTCAGAAAGGAATATCCACGTTAGGTCCGCTAGTCCCGAGAGAGTCGCCGGTATCTGCACGGGGCCTCTGCGGCTCCGGAGGAGGTTCTGCGCTAGGGCTTCTCATCTCGTCTGACAAGCTGCAGCCTGGAAAAAAATGTTAAGAGCAAAGTTGTGCAAATGACATCCAGCTTGACTCTGGTGCGCGGGTTCATTTCTCATTCCTTCCAGGGCGGGATATACTTACCCGCTGCTCTGCTCTGCTCTTTGTACTCCCTTATTATCATTCTGCGTGGGTGCTTTGCTGGAGCAGGTAAGTCAGTCAGAGAAAGAGAATATTCAAAAGGAAAAGATACTGTTGAAGACCAGGATAAAGTTTTCAGGGCTTGGAGAATTTGAGGGTTTGGAGAATGGCTTCTGCACCAATGCAGTTTCAGCTCTGGCGGAGGAGCAGGGTGGTCTTTCCCTCCCTTCAGCAGCAGGGGTGTTAAAGAGCTTGCGCAAGGGGAGCTGATGGAGTCCAGGAGCAAAGTAGCTCTCCAAGCTGGAAAAGTTTCTGTCGAGCATCACCTAACAGTTCAGAAACGAACAGGCTGTCGCCCCTCTGATCAGCCGTGTTCACACCAGGCTCCCCCTGTCCTGCCTTATGTGGAGACCTGGGGGACCAGGTGGTAGAGGAGGCCTTGCAATGTCTCCTCCAGTCAAGCTGGGTCCAGTTCCTAGCCGAGATGTGTAGGCAATGTGATTTTTGCAGAGGTGAAGAGGTGGCTCAGACAGCTGGCAAAAAAAGTGTATCTCTTTTTGCGGTTGTTTTTGTTCATTGTTTTACTGCATTCTTTATAAATACCGTGCACCGATTCCTGAGGTCGGGAGAGTGCACACTGCACAGAGGGCTGCTCTGCCGTGGCCTCCCCTGCTGAGTCTCTCAACTTTGGGTCCACTGCGCTGCGGAGTCGGTGGTACCAAGTGGAGTGTAAAGCCCTGGTACTTGCACTATTCTAGATCTGGAACAGTCCTGCTAGGTTTAGTGGAATTAATTTGGAATTATTTAAATACAATTTGCACATTAGTTGAGTCCAAAGTAGGGTCACTATTACCACCTATAAAAGAACATACTGGTTAATTTTAAGAGTTTACATAGAACTGGGTAGCAAAGGGTTTTCCTGCCCCCAAAACTCGTGTCTACCATTCCTTTCTCCCCAAATATCCTGCTTTGGTTAAATCTCATAGAAGTGTGTTTTGGGAGCAGTGGGGAGTACTAGAGGGCAGTGGAAGAAGAACGAGTCATGGGCGAGCAGGGTGGCGACAGGAGCGTGAGGACTGGAGACCTCAGTCCAAGCCTGTGCCTTGCCCCTCCGCAGTGTTCGAGCCTGTTTGCTGTCGCAGGATTGCTCAGGCTTTGCCATCCCACTTTAAATCTTGAATCATCCAAAATGAAATAAATATTTCCTAATATAAATTTATTAAAAGCTGCAATTGGTCCCTTTGAAAATTTTTAACAAGTTGACACATTCTAACGTTTGAGGTGTCCTTATACAAAATGTAAATTGGCTACTTGTTTACTTCTGCTGCCTTAGGGTTTGTAATGAAAGCTGATGCCAACATCTTGCCCTCTTTATGAGTGGAGGTTGGTTGTCAGCAATAGTGGTTTGATCCAGGATTTCAGATACCTTTAGTACTATCTACAGTTGTAATTTGTGAATAATCTTTCTCTGTTGGTTAATACAGGAATGAAGATATAAAATACCAACTTAAATATTTATGTGGGTAGCGTATCTTAGTAAATCTTTCTCGGTGGTAAGGAAATGCTGTTTAAAGAGCAATACATCGCATTTGAGTGGCAATGACTATGTGAAAGCTGTCAATGTTTTGAACAAAATCTGTAGATGCCATGAAGTGGTAGAATTACTCATTCGCCAAAATCTGTGCTTTGGGAGGAAGCAGAATGTGTTAGTTAATGATACCTTACTAGTGACAAAGAATTTGTCTAGAAAATTGGTACATCGCTTGAGAATATCTAGTAATTGAGATTAAACATTTAGGGGTTCAGCATTTCTTCAGTGCACACAGCTAATTTCAGCTAACGTTGACAGAGCTTGAGCATGCTTACTGGCCCAAGCACAAGGGAGGGCGACTACAGATCTTGCCGTCATATGTATCATGGAGGTCTGGTGACACTGAACGTTCCCCGTTTGCCAAACCTGACAGTTATGATTACAAATGTTTATGCAAAAGATCCCGTTTCCTTCCTACTGACTGACAGYTGCCCACTGGATTTGCATGCATAAATCCATTTTGCATACAAACACTTCAGATAAAGAGACAATTTCTGAAAAAAATCTGGATCTGCCAATATGGGAAGAGTGGCAAGAACTGATTTTTGTCTTTGCTCCTTTTTTACCCCACTTACCATAAGAATAGCTGAGGAATACAGGTTTAATAAAGTCTTGTGAAAAAGATAAGAAGGAAATTAATCTGGAAAATTGTGTGCCAACTATAGTTTTTATTGACACTTAATTTTTTCAAAGACATTGAGTTACTACATAGCTTGCCCTGGTTGTATAATATTGAAATTTAAGAATATGTAAAAATTTAATGAAAATGTCTTAAATAGCAAACTGAAGTCCCAACAGTGTTTGGGTTTATTTTCTCACGCAGCTACAGCTGAAGCCTCTGCAAGCCCTTCCTTTGGCTTTAACAGATATTGGGGCATGCTTTTAAAGGAGCACGTCCCCTTGCAAAAGGGCAGGCACATTTGCAATGAAAACTGCATTCATCACAACACATTTATATTGTGAAAACAGCTTATTGTTTCAGAATGAATTTTTCTCCCTCTCTCATCCCTTCGGGGAAAAAAACAAACGCCCCTGGAAAGAGCGACAGTAACATTTCTCATGGCACTCGAAGGCCAGTTCATGATCTAATGCCCCTAAGGGCTTACCCAACGGCATGGTAAGTGCTACACGAAGTGCCAGCGTAGAGAGAAGGACGGGGGGTGTTGATATCTGCTTGAAATCATCCAACCTGCAAAGCCGGTATTTATGGTTTTTGATAGTAAGATGGTTCTTGAACCTGGTGCTGAAAAGCCTGGTAGCAAGAAGAGTGTTTATTGCAGGTTTTCATCAGAAACGAGTTGGTAGCCGGAAGGGCTGCGTCACCGCAGCAGGCGAAGTGGGGGTCTCGTTGATGGCCCGCACGTAGCGGGAGGGACGCGGTTTCCCCCTCGCTCGCGCTGCGCTGCCCCTTCTCCGTGTCCCCACCAGCCCCGCGGTGGCCTTTGCCGATGAAGGTCCTGTGGTGTCTCCTTCGTCAGGACCAGGCTGTGTATCTGGGAAGGTCCCCCTCCCCGCCGGTAAAGAGAATACTTGTTACGCGATTTACAGCCTCAGGCACRGCCATCTGCTAATACAGTCAGCCAGACACAATAGAGGAGGTTTACGTGCTTCTAGATCCTGCTACTTCAAGTTCTATTTTTGCTGCCGTAGGAGCACGCGCAGCTGAGCCGAAAGACGCTCCAGAACACGCCATGCGTTTTACAGCGGGTGCGGCTGAAGAAAGCCTGCCGCAGGATTAGCATTGAAAGCAGAATTTAGCAGGGAACTTGAAATCGCTGTTGCCCTGCCTTTAGCCTAGGGTAGTTTAGAAGCTCTTTGGTACCTAAAAGAGCTGAGACCCTTCTGTTCCATAGTCTGTATGGTGCAAGTCTGCGTGCGACCACACCAAGATGTGAACGGTCAATGCCAGCGCTCTTCTCACCAGTGTAGCCATGGGGGGGCTTTTATTTGCGTTTCTCGGGTGGTCTGTCCAATTCAGTCTCCTGACACCTGGTAGACATATCTGAATTAAGTATATAAATAAAGCACACCAGTAATTTTGTGTGAAGGTGAAACTTCTGCTGTCTTGAGGTTTTGTTTCTTTTTCTTTCCTTTAAAAGCGTAGACATCACTTTTCAAAGCTGGGGTCTCAAGGCTGGAGAGGACTCCTGGGTAAAGGAGTTGGGTATGGTGCTCTTGTAAGCATCCATGCTGTATATTCTGCGTTTGTCTGAATGTAAGTTGTCCTCAAATCTGAGATGTTTCTCGCTTATCTGAGAACTTGTAGAAGGACTGTTCAGGCCAGCATGAGTCAGTTCAGTAGGAATTATGAATATGAATTATGAATGCAATATGGAATTTGAAAGTTTCTTCTTAATCCTGACAGTTTGATGGGAGCTGGGCAAAGAATATAGTCAAGGAAGTTGTGYTAAACTTTCTAGACTGTCTAAGAAAAAGGTTATGGAGAATGAGAAAAATTCACTTGTTGATGGCTGTAACTTCAAAGTGCAATTTTCATTCATCCCTATCTTTGCCAAGATTCAAAATCTTTTTCTGCCTTGAAGCCTCTCTACTCTGTCAGTCCTTTTTACAGAGGTTGTAAGTTCTCTCGTCATTAGTTTGGATTGGTGACACTTCTCAGAGCAGCTCTGGGGCTGGCAATCTTGCACGGGACGTGCTATTCCTGAGATGTTCTTCATCGGTGGTGCCATTAAAGCACCAGGGGGAAAGAAAGGAACTGCAGCAGAATCAGACCCTCTTGCTCTGATTTGGTGTAAACCGAGGAGCCTGCAGGACTGTGACTCCTGGCTGGTAGCCCTCTGGTGCTACTGTGCTGAACGGATTTCGGGGAGTTAATAGCGTACGACCACTCTCTCTGCCGTGTGTCTAATTAGCTGTGGTTTATGCCAAGCCTTTCCCTGTCTTAATCCTCCTCTGCCACTGTTGTGAGACTTCCCTGATAACCAAAACAGATGAGTCAGTGTATCTGGTGAAATCTGACACTCTGCATGTCTTCTTTTCTTTTCCTGGATCCCATGAGCAGCATAGGAGGAAGCTGGGCTCCGAAATGAGGACTGGCAAAGGCAGAGATGAGCACAGAAAACTGCCCTCTCCATTCTATCCAGAAACAGAGCTGCGATATTTGTTTGGAGTTTGAGCAGTGGTCTCCCCCTCTGCTGCCTGAAGGGCACTTAGCAAGGTTGGGGCTAGCACTTTGCAAGGAAGCACTGGCACCTGTAAGCCCGACTGCTGGAGCCATCACACCGTCTTTGTATACGTGGCATCAGGAAGAAGTCGAGTTTCTGCAACTTCTTAGTAGAAACCCTTATGTTGTTAGCAGTCTTCTCCTAGCAGACCTGAATTGACTGCCTGAGTTTGTCTAGGACCTTCTTTTCCCCAGGCAATTCTGAACGAGTGAGGGACTTAGCGTCTGTCTGGAGCTGTCCTTGCCTTAGTGATCAGCTCCAGCTTATTGCTTTCACGGGCAAAAAAAAGTAGTGATTTCCTTAGAGAAAGTCAGATCCTACTTCTTGCTTCTAGAACCAAAACTTCGGGGGTGTCCTCCAAAACTCGCTGTGTGTTATTTGTGTTTACATTTCAGGAGTGCTCAGGGAGATTACGGTTGCATGAGCTAGTTCCTGTTTCAAATCATTTGTAGTCTGAGCAGTTGCTACTGAAAGAAAAGTAGCGAGTTGAAGTTACCTCTTCTCCTGGGACACAAAACCAGGCAGTAGCAGAACTAAGGGTAGAAACTGGCTTCTCCTAGGCTAATCTAGTGCCTTGTTCTTTGGACCATCCTATCCTCAGATCAAATGGGAGCAGAAAAGCAATTAGAGATCACGTGGATTGTGTTCAGCTTTGTTCTGATCCATCTCTCAAGACTTTATTTCAGAGTTTCCACATGTTTGAGACAGGTTGTTTGCTTCAATTTTGTTTTCCTCTTTGTTTTCCAGCCAGCAGTTGCTGAGTCATTTTTCTCATTTCTGTGCTACATGGTACATTCACGTGATTTCCCTGTAGTGTTAATTTGTTGGTTTAGCATGCATATTTCGTGTTCATGTAGCTTTTGCTTTCAGTTGCTGGCTCATCAAAATGCTTTGCAGTATTCGCTTTCTTTTGCTTATTCCACCACAGTTGCACAAATTAGCAAAGGTATAATTAGTCTTTGGCTAGTTAGCTATGTATCTTGAAATCTGTAATACATGTCTGGTCACAACTAATCAAAGGAAATATAGCCATCCAATTATGTAATCTTGTTTAAATATCCACAACCATGAGCAACGGWGATAAATAGTTAAATGAGGTTATTACCTTGGTGAATGGAAGGACCTTCTTGGAATTGCACAGAGCAACTCAGCACAGCTAGATTCATAGTGTTACAGGTGATTTTGTGCTGAATCATTTGGATAATAATTGGTCTATTTGTTCTTTTTAGCTAATGCGTTTGCAAGTGCAATATATATTTGCAATTTATAACATATATTCAGGGAAAAGTCTCTGATAATAGAAAATGTCCCATTATCATATGCTTCAGGTAGTTTT
The DNA here is from genome assembly GCF_003343005.1 of Rhea americana. Lineage (NCBI taxonomy): Eukaryota > Metazoa > Chordata > Aves > Rheiformes > Rheidae > Rhea > Rhea americana. Next base: position 3,581,596 of record NW_028185039.1, on the reverse strand, counting down.
AATATSCCTGCACAAGCTAAGTGGATTTGCTGAAGTCACAGCATAAATGAATGATCATGGTGAAACCAAAAATAAGAGGAGTGTACTCAGCTGCTGCAGCAGTCACCCRCAATGATAGGACATAATTAATTCAGATATCACCATCAATAGCAACAGCAATTAGAAAAGCAAATATACAGTCCTGGTGCTGGTAGTAATATGGCAATGACTCTATAGAGGCATCTTGCGAAGGTTGTTATTTTTTTTTTCCTCTAATGTATTCTCAGCTGCAAATAGTTACTGCTTTTTTGCTTTTGGAGCAGTGTTTATACATTGGAAAGAACACAAAAACATACAGGTATTGCTAGTGTTATTGCTAAGGCACGAATGAGAGGGGGCAGTGAGGAACGAGCACCTTTTGTCTTTTGACAAAATTGCAGCCGTGTCCATCCAGGCCTGGCTGGCCTTGTGAATGCCTGAAGAAACCTGGACTAGGGATTTTAAACATRTAAGAGGAGGAGCTCTGGAAGGCAGATAAGAACAGAATATGTTTAGTCTGGTGTGTGTTTTCTGTGTCTGTCATGGATAGTTTCATACGGAGTTGGAARAGTGCCTGTTCCAGAAGGCAATGGGAGTAGGAGCAGTCTTAGCAGCAGGGCTAACCTGAAAAACAGCATTTCACTGAAATCCAAATTGTGGGGTTTTCTTCACAAGTTTAGCTATTTCAATATATTTTTTTGAGAGAAGAAAATTATACAACGCTAATATATCTGCTTTGAAATATTAAATCCCAGTCTGAACGTTTCAGCCCGCGTTCTAAAGGGAGCGGGGCTCGTGCAGTCGCACGCGGGGTGCGCGCGCGGCGGCTGTAGCTGTCGCTAGCGCTCCCACCGCGGCGCCAATACGTCTTGAACAGTTGGTCGGTCACAGCCGTGTGTGGCAGAGGGGCTGAGATCTCAAAGGTATGAGATAGCTCTGAATCCTGTTAAAAGCAGATCTTTGAGGAGAAAAACAAGACCCAAATTACTTCCCACAGATAAGAAAAGGATTCATCATGAAACTGCAGGCTGCAGYCAAAGGTTCGCTCTTCGTACCTGTTCTCCAGTGTATGAGGCTTGAGCTGTGYTGCACCCTTGAAGTAACTCAGATTTTAAAGTTCATTAGAAACCAATTTTCACTAGTTCTGGCTCTCATGGAATTAAATATTACATTTGATGTTCTATGTTACTGTGATGGTCTGTGAATATTGTAATGCTTGATGATACACCATTTGCATGATACATCCTTCAGATATAGAAGTCAAAATATTTAAAAATCATTACATAAAAAGCTACCAAAGAGGTTCCAAGCAGCACTAAGTAGCTATTTATTTAAATTACATCTAAAGAAGCAACGGATGATGTCTCTTCATTCTATTATAGATGTAATGTGACAGTGCAGGTTGTCTGAAACGTAATGTAATAATAACAAAAGTTAAAAAGATTGACACTTCACAAAAATCTAAAATAAAATTAATATTGAAATTAGGACATTCAACCTTATATATGTTTGCTCTTCTGTTTCGTAGGAATTTTTGAAAATACATTGTTTTCATTTCATCCATTAGAAAAAATAAGATGCTTGAATTTTCAGCCCTTTTATGCAAAACTGAGTTTCTCAGCTTTGGCCAGCTCTGCTTGACAAAGGGGATGCCAGGAAAGAGCTAGAAATTATTGAACTAGAAATAAGCTAGAAACTTTTTCCAACCAAGGCTCTCTTCCTGCTGATGGCAAGAGTATGTTGCAGAACCTTTCAGTAAATTGCAAGGGTTTGGGACATATGCTGTGGAAAATAAAATGCCCAKGTTTGCTAAAGCCCCCCAAAGAAAAGGTGGCTGCAGGTAGCACCACAGCAGCCAGTGGTTTAGGACAGCAAGTTCCTGTGGTGACAAAGGTGCCCTGCTCTTCCACTGCCACCGTTGCCCATACAGAGCCCTGGAAGCCAGGCTAGTGGCTGTTGCAGCTGAGGATGTGTTGCAAGTTGTGTGGTTTCTGGAGAAAGGGTTGGCAAGGTCTCCCTGAGGAAGTAGTCCTCATCTCTCTGCCTTTTGTTTCTCTGGGGGCTGCGGGAACCTTCAGTCTTGGCTCCTTGTCCCAGAGTGGTGCCTTTCCCCCCCATCTCCTTGGGAGACCTGGCCCAGCCCCATCTCTCTTGGTGGGATGACAGTGTTCAGTGTTGCTGGGGAGCCTTGGACTGGGAGCAGAGTGGAGAGCTCTTGTGACCCGTGGAGCTCTACAGCGTTGTCTGATGCGATGCCAAGGCAGTTAATTTTGCATACAGAAGCAGAAGAGTTAAATGTTGATGGAGGGAAAAAAACAGCGACGAGGAGAAGGGGGACCATCACTGCAATGCTGGCACTCGTCAGGATGGCTTGCAAGGAGGGTACTCACAGCTTGGTACATGGGTGCTCAGGAACACATTATTCTAAGCAGCCTTCCTGTCTGCTGTGAAAGCTACAGACAAAAGAGGACAKGCGATGTTCAAATAACCTTCCATAATTGAAAACTAAGCTTTAAAAGCGTGGGGAATAGCTGCTCTCAAGAAGCAAATCCAAGCAGAGAGCCAGGATTTCCCACAGGGCCCTGCAARTTCTTTTATGGAGGATTACGTCAGCTGTGAAGTTTTACTGTAGCTCTGAGATCAAGGGAACGTCCTGTCCCCTTTGTGCTGCAGTTGGCGGTGCCTTGTCTGGGCTGAAGCTGCCTCAACACTAAGATGAAATGTGACTGTCCTGATGCACTAATAAAGAGATGTGGGAGGTATCATGGGAGGATGAAAATAAAGCTCCAAAAAGCAACCTTAAGTTATCTGTGCAATTCAGTGATGCAGCTATAAACAGGTCTGGTTTGGCTGGAGATGTAGCAAATGCCACATCAATTCAAAGAGACTAGGGAGGGTGAGAAGAGCATCAATCCTGTAGGAATGAGCAGGTTGGCTCAAGGGGCTCTGAGGGTCAAAGCTCATGAGAAGTATAAGAGTAAGCTGAAGAACAGAGGAAAAAAACAATGATGCCATTTTCATTGATTGCTTTACTTCATCACGAATTTGAATTTTGAGCTCTTGGACTGGGAGYAAAGCATAAGGATGGACTATGCAAATGGAAGGCTTGGAAACCTGCCCATGTCCTGGTGTGGGGGGTGTCTYCACAGTCGGAGGGAAAACTCAAGCCCAGTAGGAGCTGGTATAAAGCTTGCAGTGGGCTAGAGATGATGTTTGTGATCTCTAATGTGCTTTAACCACAGGGAGACTTCTTTACTGGGAAGGCCAATGTCAGGAGCCAGCTTGTGAAAGACAGCAAAGGGATTGCTGGTCCAGGGATTTAATCAGAGAAAGGTTAACGGATCAAGGAGGCACAGGGGAAGAAGCTTCAGTGATGGGTACAAAACCAGCCTGTACGGAGGCCAGAGGGGAAGTGATGGGTGGATTTGGTCTTAGCAGTTACCAAGCTGTGAGTCTACCAAGAGGGAGCAGGGTCTGCTGAAGAGCCACTGGGATCATCAAGCTTTTGGAGAGATAGAAGAGAGCAAAAAGAAAACTATAAATAATAGGAAAGTGTATGCTATGGTGGAAAAATAGGAGAGGAGAAAGTTGTTCTGTGGTTTTCCCTTGTAGTGATCTCCTTCATGGCAGCTTTRTTTCTGTGGGACACACGTGGAGACCAAGGCACAAGGGATAGGCCTGTAATTCATCTTCATGTGAGTCACCTGACAGMCCATAATTTGTCTTTGCTCCTCTCTGGATTCTGGTGCAATGAGACCACTCTTACATGTGCCAGTTACGCTTGCGCTTATCTTGTGTATGTCTCTGTGCAAATAAGGATTAAGTACTTTYGGGTTACTTTGTGCCTCCATTAAAAAAAAAAAATCTTTGCATTGTTACACTGAGTTTAAATTTAAAAATGTGCTGGACTATTTATCCTTCAGAAGGAAAACGCCCAGATTTTCAGGAGCCCCTTTTTCCTTTTTGAAAGTCACAGCTCAAGTGACCAGCCCAGGGAGCTGGGATGGGCGCTGCCACCCTTTGCACGGACTCTCCGGCACCTGGAGATGCGAGGGAAGGGAGGGCACTTTGTGGCATGCAGAGCTCTTCTAGCTGAGGTCTCTGCTTGAAACGCTCTCCAGCTGTCGGAAGATCGCTCTAAGCCTTGAAATGCCCCTGGGTATTCCCCTCCGCCTCCAGGCTGTGCGCGCTCAGATCCGCCTTTTCGGTCTCGTCGTTTCGGATCCTCCTGGGGGAGTTCTTAGCCTTTTTCAGTGGAGGTTTTTTTCATTTTGCTTTGCATTAATAATAATGGAGGGGGGATGGGGGAGAAAGGAAGTTTGAATTCTTCTGGCGTTTTTCCAAATCAGTTCATCATCATTAATCTTTCTGTGTTGTTTTCCTCCCTTAAWGCTTCGTGAATCATTATTGGCCATGAAACGAAGTGGAACCCTTGGTTCAGCAGCAAGGGAATTCTGAAAAGGCAGGAGCTTTTTGCTCCAAATTCCTTACCTAATTTTGCAGGAAAATATTGTCAGCAAATTGCTTGAAATTGCAGTAAAACACAGGTCTTACGTTATGAGCAAATATTATGCGTTATGTAAATCTTTGCTGAATTGTACTATCAGAAAAATAAATAAGCATATTGTCTAGAAAATACACCTGAAAACAGAATGTGGTGGATAGAGAGAAGAGCTTACTAGTGAGTCTGCAAAACAATTAGCTTTCTGCTTAAATGACACTTGCATTTCATTGTGCACTGGGGGTTTAGCTTAATTTATTAATTAATGAAAATAACTTTGAACAGAAGAATAATGCTTTCCCCATATGTGTAATCTGTGCTTGCAAAGCAAAGAATCCCAGAAGTTCAGAATGGAAATGTGTTTATTGGCATGCCAAGCAGCACTCTTCTGCCAATGTGTAGAATACTCAGTGTTTGATTTCCTACATCTGGAGTTCCCAGCTCAGTTTGCTTGGGAATCACCAGCAGTGGTGTTTGCAGCAGCTCCAAACTCTGTGCTGAGCTGGGTGCAGCTCTGCAGGTGCCATTTAAAGAGGCTTGTGGACCAGTACCAGTAGCAGCATGCATGGGAACCCCCATGCTTCCATTATCTGTGCTTCATTTAGCAGGGCTGAGGCCCAAGTAGTATCTAGTTTGTAGCTGGAGTCCAATAAAGAGTCCAAATAAACAAGAGATTGTTTTTGGTTGCACAGAGATAAATATCACTGTTGTGAAACTTGCTGTTTCTCCAGCTTCTGGAAAATACTTCTATGACCATATCTGCTATGTTTATCATAATTGGCATTATTTTTAGAAAGTGAGTTGTCAAGTTCTAGCATTTGAACTGTTTTTTTTTTCAAGTCCTTTGGAATTTTGCACAGATCTTTGGACAAACCTGGATTTGGAAAAGCAAACAAAAATCCCCCAAACAGAGCTTTTGTACCACGGAAGCCCCCCAAAACAGCTTCTGAGTTACATTTGGATTCTTTTCCAGTTATCTTTTACTGGATGGGGGCCCGGAGTGCCTAGTGTCCCGTGGACTTCACAAATCCAGCTGAATACTCAGCACAGCCCACGTCCTACCAACTACCTCCCCCAGACATATGGCTCTGTTTTTTGCATATCACTATATAAGGTGAGAGTAGGGCAGAAATGCTTTCCCCTCTTGCTCGACGGAATTAATGTGATAATTGTTCTAAATTAAAACAAAAACAACCTACGTTAGGAGCATGACTAATGCATTATAACCCAAGTGACTTACAAGATATGCTAGTGGAGTACTCGATTCATTGACTTCAGTGTGTTGCGCGGTTGCTGGCTGTGGCTTGCATTTCTCTCTCCATTTGTAGCTCAGGAATATCTAGAAGTTCCCGTCAAAGATCAGATGTCTCTGTGCACAGGCTGAGACACGACTTTGTAAGATGGAAACCAGTCATCACAACTCTTACTGAAATTCCGCGTTGAGTTTTCCATGCGTTGTTGTTGCACGCGATCGAGGTCTCGTTGGTAGGTAGTGCTATTTTYTAACTCTCGAAGGCAGTATTGTGTGCCATACTACCTTTGCAGAGCTCCTTGCTTCTGCCTTATTTAATCAAACTGTATTGAGGAYCTAATGTTTCTAAGCAATTTGTTTATGAACGATACCTAGAACATTGGAGACCTATAAATAAGCAGAAATTTGAGCCTACCACCACAGCAAACTGCTGCTGCTACCACGGGACCATTCCGTACGCACTTCATGGCGTGGCTCTGCGCTTTCAGCAGGGTTTCAGATATTTAGTCTTTATGGCTATTGAGTAGACCTATCCCTGCAAGCTGCTGGGAACACAGTGGTTGAAGATGGAGACTGTTATGATTAAGAGGATTCAGGGATTTAGGGTTCAGTTTGAAGATCTGAAATCTCACTTCTGCCAGGCTTTTCCTGTGCAAACTGGATACGGTCATTTGATCTCTCCGTGCCTCGAKTCACCTTTGTAGAACACACAAAATAAGCTGTTTTTCTCCTACCCTTTTTTTGTCTTCTCTGTATAAATCCTATGTAATATGAACAGGAACTTATATGTGTGCAAAATACCTGGCAATACAGATTTCCCAGTCATGATTGGGACTTTTGCTTGCTGCTGTCATATGAATAAATAACAGAATGACAATTTCTGCTAGTACAACTGTGATGAGATCCCTCATGTAATTTTCATAAGAAAACATTTTGGAGGTCAATTCTACTTACCATGTGCTAGTCATGCTGTTAAGCATGATAACTTTATGAGTCAGTACTGCCCTACCTGAATCTTGAAAACATTATATCCATTGAGGGAGGAAAAAAAGGAAGAGTGTTTTAAAATTTTTATACTGAAATAGATACTGGACCATATATGCCTCATAGGTTTTGCTCAAAACTCATCACTGATTTTAATAGATCTATTTAACAAGTGTTGGTCTGAAATGAGCTAGGGTAATTAATGCTAAATTTTACATGGCCTTGACAATTCTGCAAGGGTTCCTTGTAAAAGAAATAATCAGGGGATAAGTTAGTATTTCAGCATATATAATGATGCATTCCAACAGTTGGGGTGTTAGAACCTAGATAACTATGTTGAGAGGAAATTCTTATAAAATGAAAGCGCTTGGGATTGAAAGTTCCCAGATGTCTTTCTAACCAACCTTATGGAAATATAACATGACCAGAATCTGTTTTCATATTCAGCCCATAGAGCAAAGTGAAGATCGCTGAAAGCAAGCATCTGGTTCCCTTCTCTGCCGCTGATAAATATGGACCAAATCAGGAAAGCACTGAAGCACACACTTAGAGGAATACTAAAGTGTTTTCCTGCAGCAGGGTCTCAAGTAGTGAATTAGAGCAACTCTGACCCTTGCTCAAGCCCCACCTACGTCGGTGGGCAGACTCTCATTAACCCCTGAGGACTTTGCATTAGATCTGTGGGGAGCATTCGGGTGCCTTTGAAGTCGGTGGCGAAGCTTCCATTAACCTGTGCCTGGGACTTCATTTATTTCGCAAATGGAATGTTCCCAGCACAAAAATATGATCACGTCCTGATAAATATGAAGAAAAAAATGATGCCATTCATTTAGAAGTAACTAGCACTGCCAGTTAGTAAGAATTTYGAATACAGAGAAAAAGCTAATCTAATTATGTGAAAACCCTTGCTATACAATAAAATCAAAATGGTTTCTGTATGTCTTACTACAAAGGAAAGAGATCAGTATTCAGAAGCATCTGTTTGAATTTATTTTAATACATACTGGAAATAATYTTTGCTTTCAAACTACTTGGTAACATATGGGCTACTTCTACCTGCTATRTAGCTTCGTTTGCCTATCTGTGTTTAACTGTGTCACAAGTTCTAGCAGTGTTTTAGAGGAAACCTGTTCATATTTTGTAAGGTGTTATAATTCAAACTGGAAGTTCTGCTTGCTCCATATTTCTGAGATGTTTGATGTGAAAACCTGTGAAAAAGAAAAGGAGTCTGAGACTCGAGGGCACATGAAATTTGTCTTCAAAAGTTCAAGAAGAACTGCACCAATCTAGAAGAACCTGGTTAGGGCTATATTTTGCAAGAACATACTGGAAGGATTAAGTGCATTTAGCCTGAAGAAGCCACAGCGATATGATGAAATGGCACTCCGAGTTACTGTTTTACATCTAACTGAGGGGAAAAGAATATTAATATTAAATACCAGTATAACAATGGAGAATGTAGTAAGGGCTGTAAAATACACGGTGAATAGAAAAACTTCCTAAAGTGAGTCTAGTGGGTGGCTAAATTATGTGTGTGCGTGCTAAAATGTACTACAGGGAAACTAAAATATAAATATTCCAAATTTCTTTTAAACTGCATACAATTAATATTTTAATGGAAAACATGCTATTTCATCTAAGAAGCTGGATCTTCAGGAAAAAAACAAAAACAAACCCCCAAACSTCAGGAGCAGTTTCTGCTGTGAAAAGTATAGCTAGCAGATGGGATTTTCAAAAGCCTGTAAATCTCTGATAATCCTAAATACCATAGACAAATCAACAGAGCTTAATTTTCCAAAGTGCTTTTAATCAGTTTCCGGAGGAAGCCCGAGGGCGGCCGGCAGAGCCCTCCGAAAATGCCCCTCTGAAAGCGGGGTYTGAGCGAACGGGCAAGGCGGCCTCCGCGTTCAGGGGCGCCGCGGGTCCTGCCAGCGGGTCCGCTCCCCGCGGCGAGCGTGGGGCGACGCTGAGCGGCTGAGCGTCCTGTACCGGCACTAAATTTGTTGGGGATTGAGGATACTCAACGTGGCAGAATGACATCAGGTTGTTTTAGAGGAGTTGCCGCRTGGCAGATTTCCGTGATAGTTTCCCCACTTTTGCGTTCCCTAGGAAATTCCTGCAGTTAAGAAGCCTACATCAAAACTGGCAACATCAGGTGGCATCCCACGTTTGGAAACACCCATGCACATGACATTGAAATACTGCCTGTTTTTAAAGATGATAAATGTTATTTCCTTGTATGAACCGGAACCTTTTGGACCAAGAAATTTCCCAGTAACTCCTCAGCATGTGATTAATAAACTCACAAATTGAAACAAAAATGCAGGTCTTGAGAGAAGCCAAGCAACTAAAACAAGATAGGCAATTAATTTGAACGCGCGTTTCCTAGTTAATGAAGTGTTCCTGCATTTCTGAGTACTGCCGGGGAATCTACTCTGGGAAGTATTTCTTGCTCCCTGGTATCTGATTGCAACAAAAGTCCTGAGCGGCAGCGTCTGCCGGAAAGCTGCTCGGTGCCTCCTCCCGGCTGGACTCTTGGAGCGTGTCGTCTTGCCCAGACCGCAGCAGGGACATCTGCACGGCGTTTCCCAAGGCTGGTATGTTAAACAAACGTCAGAGAAGGAAATTACTTTTGTCTTTCACGGTTGTTCTTCACAAATCCATGATGGCTATTTCTCATCTTCACACTATCTTCTTGTTTCTCAAAGATTATTTATTCTGGCATTTCTCTGCATCCCTGGAAATCCTTTCTTCCTTTTTAGCAGTCTGGATTCTCACCTGTCTGGAAYGCCTCAGGAAAATTGTTTTCTGCTTTGAAAACTGTACAACTAGTTCCATAAATACTCCTTTGAATTTTTGTCTCACCAACAGATATCAAAATCTCCAACTTGGCCAAATAATCTCCAGTCAGGTCTGAGTTTATCTTAGCTCATGCACTTGTCTCTGTTAGCCTGGGTCAATTTTGCTACCCATCTAATCAGAACTAACCTTTATAGTAAGAGCTTAGGTAGGAAAGAGAGTAAATGTTTTGGCCCGCTCAACATCATTTATTTAGACGTTCTTTCCTGTTGAGTCACAGATTGGCTTTCTTTGACCTTCCTCTTCCTACTAATATGAGTGTTTTTGTGTTATGCTTTGTGCCTTGTTAGCTGYGTCTTTGTCTTTTTGTTCTCTTCTTTACATGCTGCAGCAGCTCTCTTAGGCTCGCTCTTAGAAATTAGATGAGTAAATTGTATTTTTTCTGATGCCTCTTGAAAGAACTCAAAGTCTGTGCAGAGCTCTAGAAATACTCCAGCTGCAGCTGTAGCCATAGCCTGCTGTAAAATCTCATGCGTTAATATATACAAAGAAYAATAAGAGAATCAAGTAGTATTGCGTTACCCTTTTGTTGAATATTGCTGTGATGTATAGGGTACCGTAACACTTACTTGTTAGACCACTAAAGAAAATACCCTCTCCTGGATTTCTAAATTRTTTCRTTTGTAATAYRAAACAGGGACATATTTGGTCTGAAYRTATTTTAGGCTTACTTAAAAACATCCTACTATTAGCCTTTTTTGACAGATCTGCCTGATAGGTAGATTTTAGACAATTTGATCTTTTGTCCAATTTTATTCTTGTTTTACATTAGTGATGTCTCTGAAAAAACTACTTGAAACATTACGTACAACCCTTATTTTGTGTTTGTAGTGAGCAGTGTAGAGCCACAGTGGAAAGCCGCCTCTGAGTCMGGTTGCAAAGACTTTACTGGCTTCTCACTGCCCAGCTGGGAACCCCAAACCCCTGAACTCGACAGTATTTATTTGCTGCACCATGCCTGCCCCTCAGATGGAAAAATTTTGATGAGGTTCTTAGTACATAAAATGATGACGTTTACTGAATTGCAGCTTCCTTCAACAACATGCTTTCAGGTTCTTTATGGTGCTGAAATGCTATAGATTTTTTYGAATTAAATCTTCCATGGGCTTTTTAAGCATTGAGGTGTTATTTGCAGATGGTACTGAGGTGAAGTTCAGACTTGCTCTATTATCATCACCCAAGAACTGAAATAACATCTGCTTTTTCCAGCAAGTGCGTGGTGCGTCTTTGTAAATACTGACGACTAAATTATGCTGTTAAACAGGAAGGCTGACTAACCAATTCAAAATAGCCGTATTGGYATCAGCCGAAGACGCGATGGTATGTGACTGTGTAATTAGCGCTGCCCAGCTTGAAGCGCTCCAGCAGCGCTGTAGATGTAGTGGGGTGGGCCACCGAGTCTGGGCTGCCACCTCTTCTGCCGTGGGCCCCGCTGGCGGGWGGTCTCCTTCCAGGGCGCTGCATGCACCAGCTCCCTGGAGCCCAAGAGGAGGAAGAGGGGCTGAGTAAGGGGAAGGTTTTGGAGAAGCACCAAGAGACCTGTCGGTGTCCACACGGTTAGAAACGCTAAATTGCAATACAGGGCGTTTTGCAAACAGTTGCTGTTAGGAAGAGCTGGAGATGCTGACTGCGGACGTGGGCACGGGGCATTGCTGCGCAGCCCGCCCTCGCTGCCGGTGCAGGTGTGCGCGGAGGGATCCCCTCGAGGCGCCGTGCGGTTTGGGCCCGAGAGCACGCCAGGCCTCGGCTGCTATCTTCACCCAGATGGGTGGATTGACCTCGTTAAAAAAAGCAGGAACAAGATCTAGGACCGAGTCCGGCCGAAACAGTCGCCTCCGTGCGAAAGAGAGCCGACAGGCTGCTGGTGAAAGGATGATGGCTTTGGGTAATGAAAATCCCAGAGCTGCCTCCCCCCTCCCGTGCACACCCCACCGCTGACATTTAACGCGCAGAACGRGACCCGCGCCGCGGCAAAATGTCATCGCTGTCACCAAAGCAGGGGACGTGACCAGAGCCGGAGGAGGGCGGGCGGCGAAAGCGCCGGGCAGCGAGAGCCGTCCTCCCCTCCGCTCAGAGGGACGTTCGACGGCCGCAAGCGCCCGCGGAAAGGGGCTTCCTGGGGCCCCTCCGCTCGCTCTGACCGGCAAGGCCAAACGGCGGACGGCTCGGCCCGGGCTGCCGCGRCGTTTGTGGCGCTCGCTGCAGTCTTCCGCTGGTTTTGAAAGATTTATGCAGGAGGGAAAAAAAGGAAAAAAAAACCTTTCACAGCACGTTTCTTGGTCTTTTCTTCGAACAGAAACGGCRACGCGGGGAGCAGCGCTGGCGCCGAGACGACGGACTGCCGAACCCGCCGACCCCGCCGGCGTGGCGCTGGCTGTGCCCGCGGGGCAGCGGTAGCTGCGCGTCCGCCCGGCCCGTCGGCTTGCCTCCAGCGCTGCGGAGCTGAAGTTCCCCGTTTTCACCCCGGGGGAGCAAACGGCAGCTCTGCGGCGCCGTAGCTTTCAGCCGAGTCTTTGCACGCGGCGGCACTGCGCCGCTGCCGCTGGGCGCGTCGGCTCGGGGCGCTCCTCCGGCCGYCGCCCGTGCTGCTGATCGGCTCCCGAAAAACGAAGGAAATGGAGATCGGCTATTTTGCGTAATTTTCGTTTTTGCGTCCTAAGCCTTGCAAGAACAGCGAAGTCGGGCCCGTTTTCTCTCTGTCCTTGCAGCGTCGCTGTAGCRCGGATTGCAATCTCTCCTCCCCGGTTATTTTACTGGCCCCAGATTTTAAGCCTGACAGTCCAGCCAGTTTTGCACTCGTCTTGTAGACCACCAAACCAGATGACATCTCCTTGCTCCAACCCTGTAGCTGATGTTTCCTCCTCTGGGCAAACAGGTGATCAGAGGTGTAAGGAGTTAGCTGTAAAAGAAATGTCTCCAATAACACGTGCGAGAGCTGTGGGTCAGCTGAAGTGAACATGAATTTYTGCAGCTCAAGACTAAACGTTGGTTTCTTTGTCTTGGGTTTTCTCAGGCTGCTCAGTGAGTGAGATTTTAGGGGGGRTGTTTTGAAGGGAAGATGTCCGTCATCCTTCAGAGGTTTAATTTGCCTGTGGTCCCATGTACGATTGTGTAACGCGTTTTCAGGATGAAGAAAGTTTTAAAACAACCTCGAATGGGTCTTTTCAAGCAAATGTCTTTCTGTAATATTTAGGGTTTTTTTTTTTTTTTTTGAAGTGAGTGCAGTAAAAAATCTCACCAGCCTCTGAACTTGGGTAGCTTCACAAGGTAACGGCTACACTCAAGGCTCTTGTGCTTTTCGTACTTCTCAATAACTAAATTTGCCAGGATCCAGTCGGATTGCATGCTCCCTGCTTCTTGGAAGGTGAGCACCCAAAAATATGTTCCAGTTATGAAAACTTACTAAAAATCCTCCGTGTGAAGAAGATTTTTTTGAACGTAAAACTGTGACCAAAAGGAACTCTTTGCTGGATCTCATAATGCTTAGTGACATTTAGGGTTTTTTTTGTGTAGGGGGACTAGGCAGTGATAGGTGCCGTTCTTGCAGATAGCTACACACGGGAATTATGTTGCCCACACGAGAAAGCCCACGATCTCTCTTGCTTCAGCTTGAGGGTACTTTGCAGTTTGGTCAGTGCTCTGGGGCCTAAATTTGCTCCTGGAGTTTTCATGTGAAGATGAGCTGCAATGCAATTGTAGTAACCACCCATAAACTCTGCGATAGGCACACAATTCTCTTTTTACCTATCAGCATGCTTTTGTAGCAGAAATTTCTGGCTAAATTACTTATATTAAGATTTCATTATTCTTGCAAAACGTAATGTGATACATTAATTTGTATAATAGGAAGTATTATCACACTGTAAATAATTGAAGAAACCATAAACTACAATTGACAATCCAAATGAAGCAAGTGCRTTTTTTGATGCTTTTTTTTCCCCCCGTCATTGTCTCCTTGCTGAATTTTGCAAATTAGCAATTAATTTGTAATGGGTATCATGAACATTATCTGAATTATTGAGGGTCCACTGTAATTAGATTTTTTTTTTTAAAACCAATTAGCAAGTGAGAGTGATCTCATCATTTACTTATAATTATTCAGGAGAAAAAGAGCATAATTTTATTTGTATTGTATTTTAAAACATTTAAAGAATATATTTTCATGCTTTCCTCTCCTCCTAATAAAAGGACTTGCACAGTGGCAAGGGGAAAGGGCATGGTGAAATCCAAGGCTGTATYCCTTCTTGTTAGTTATGTAGACTACTTCTATACTCAGAAGATTCTGGATCAGACCCAGCATGATGTATATGGTATTTTACAGGGCAGGGAATGAATTTTCTTTCTGCAAACACAGTCTAGTGTCTTCACCAAATCATTCTTCTTCTGCATGTCTTTGCAGACATCACACACAAGAATATTCTTCATTTCCATTTTAGCAGAAATTGAACTTTTCTTCATTTCTTTTTCATTTAGTTGAAACTAAATTGTAATATAAATGAAACTTCATGGAATTTGCAACCCTGTACAAGGGCATCTCTAATTTTGTTCTATTTTACTGTGAAGAGCATTACGATAAGAGCAAAACCTTGTTTTCCTTTCCTATCRTCTTGTAATGTCAAAGGGAGAAGAGATTTGGCTGCTGCATATTCATGAATTACTACAGGAGATGGGATGAAGTACTTGGCAGGGATTCGTGTAGCAGCTGAGACGTTGACTTCTTGGCTAGCGCAAGAATAATACGGACGCAACACCAGTTTGCACAGCAGGTCTGCAGTCATCAGCACTGAGAATAAGTGTTTTCTATCACTTTAAAATAGAAGGGTCAGTCATTTCCTTGTGTCATATTACCGTGCGCTAGAATGCTAGGTGATAATTGGAAATTCTTGGTGCTGAAGGACTGGTGGTCTTTCCTGTGAAGGATGTGACCTGTGCTTGAGGTACATGATGCTGCAGCTTTTTAAGCAGCAATACATCTGTCTGCACGGGAAGGCCAAGACCAGCTGATGGTTCCCATTACTCATTTACAAGCTCCTCTGCAGATGCAAGTCTGCTGTGTTGAGGCTTAAAGGCTTTTTCTCCCACCCCCCCCTTTCAGTCTAATCTTATTTTCAGAGATCCATAACGAGAGGGAGCCCTAGGGATTTTTATGTGCACTGTTCAGCTACAGAGGAATTCTCCTTTAAATACTCTCTTCCTCCTTGGTTTTTCCAGTGTTTTTTTGTACGCTTTGCAAAATATATGTTGTACAATTTAATTGTCTGTGATTGCGTGGTCTACCTGCGTTCTCCTGTCTGAACTGCCTGTACCCAGCTCCTCTCTTCTTGGATTTCTACCATCATAAATGAATTAGTGGAAGAGTTTAGAACAGAGGTGTTTTGTCAGTTAGAAGCAGTCCAGCTCGATGGTGGACCCAAGCTCAAAAAACCCCAATTAATAACTAAAATAGCACGAGTGCCACGTGGAGCTGATGCGTGGTGGAGTGTGTAGACCGTGGCGGGAGCTCTGTTGCTGTGAAGCCCAGGTACTGAAAGCAATGATTTCAAGGGGTACGATTTAGACAATTTAGCCAACCTGCTAATTTTAAGTATAATGATCCAGAAACAAGTGGTGCAAAACCGTGGCGGAGCTGTTCTTCCCGAGACAGCGTGCCTGTGAGAATAAGCAGTTATTGGCAACATAGAAAATCACAGCAGGCTCCATAAAATTGTAATATAGGGCAGGTACCTATAAAAAAAACATTTGTGCAAGCTACAGCCAGCCTGAACCACGATTGCTGCAGCATTTAACACATTTAATGACAAGCTCATTTACCGGCACGGTTTCTTTGCTTGAGATACTTTTAATAAGTGCAACTAATCAACTGGCTGCATTTGAAAATTTTACKGTTCCTTTACAGCTCAGCTTTGCTTTCTGGTATTCTAGATACTCTTTTCCTTTTCCAGTTATTCTTAGATCCACTTATCAAAAGTTCTGAGTGGTTTTGCTGGTGAAGAAGGAGTTTTCTGCCTGCATCGGCMGCGGCAGCAGCTGCAAGCCTCACTCAGGTTTGCGTGGGAAGAGCAGAGGGGCTGTAAAAGAGCTAATCACGTGGCATACGTAGCATCTGGTAGAAAACGTGTGTAACCTTGTGCCCCGATATGTGCTTCCGAATGGATTGGGCACACCCTTTAGTTACCTATGTTCAGAGCAAGTAGTAGTTAAGAGTCGCCTTAAAGATAGTGGAGGGAGTAAAAGGACAGAATTAACCATCCAGCTGACAAAAAGCTACCGAAGGATAATATTTATTTCCTTGCGTTTTCCCAAATGGGAGCTTTTACAGCTTTAGTATGAAGCTTAACTAGAGCTGCAAATATTTAAAGCGCTTCTGTCTGAAATAAGAGTTTTTAAAACCTGAGCCGGTTGCATGGAAGCTCCAAAGGAAGAAAAAGTGTTTGAATTCGGACGCTGGGCTCCTAGCTCCTCCGGTGACGGTTCTGATTCTTAGAAGAAAAACACTAAAGAAGAAACCCAGTAACTTCAATAACGTGTGTTGTCGCCCGGGACGACTAAGCAACCCGGGAGACTTCACATTACACCACTTTTCGTGGCTAAACTATGGACAGAGCATGGGCACAGTCAAAATATTTAACTGGGGATATAGGGACAGGAACKGGTGCATGAGGACAAGACTTCCTCRTGCCTGGTGCTTTTAGAAGCAGATTTACGCTTCCCAAGTCGCACTGGTAGTAGCGGCGGCATCTTTTTATTTATTTATTTATTTATTTTTTCCTTTTGCTCAGCAGGATTTTTTATCAAAGATGAAAGTGTCTTTGCAGGTTGGTGTGCACTGATTCCCTTAGTTCTGTGCATGCTGATGTTTTAATTAGGCAATTCATTGTGRTGTTAACTAGCTTTTCAATTAGCCATCTTTAAAAAGTTTTCTCACTTTCTCTARTTATATTACTTTAATTTACTAGTGAAGGAATAAATCTAAACAGACAGGAATTCATTTACCTAAACTTCAGGGTGCTAAAATATCTCTAGAAAATCTAGAAAGCAATAAGCRGTGGATGAAAAATTAATGGCCACTGTGTTTCCTACGCAAGTGCTCCCTGATTGGAAAGCAGGCAGATATAGAGCATTTCCAGTTGATTTTGCTCTTAAGAAGAGTGAAATATGAAAATTTTCCTGTAATTGAAAATCTTGTGATCTGCATTTCTTAGGTCACCACGATGGCAGCTCATTTCAGACCTTAGCAGCCATATTCATTGTTGATCAACGAATTCAGTATGAAAGTACTCAAAAAAAAATTTACCTGAAGATCATTTCTGTCCTGTTTTTATTAGCATTTCATGYGTGYCTCATTTAGGGGTTAGTGAATMATTTAGARATGCTAAAAGTCTTACTGCGTGGCRAGTGTGTTTCAAGGTGCAAACAGCGTGTGCAGATGTTATAGAGGGCTGTAAAATACCAGTAGAAGAAACTCCTTAGGCTCTGTAGCAGCCAATTTAATCACAAATCTATTAAACACTTTTAGRTGTTTTATACGCTATTTAAGCAGTRTCTTACCTGCCTCTTTTTCTGTTAGCATGATATCAAAGTAAATATTGCTGTTGTTTCTGCTTTCAGATATATGTGGCAGCTTAAGCGCTGTTGTGAAACCAAGGAGGTTTCTGAGGAGATCAGACTAGAAGTGAATATTCTTAACCAGTTCAGTGGTTACTGAACCCAACAGTGTTTCAGGAGCTGCGCGCTGGTGAGAGAAACCTCCGCAAGCAGGTGCCGAAGCAGGTGCCCGTGTTTCACCCGCTCTGCGCAGCACCGAGAACTCTGGAGATCATGCAAATGATTATTATTTCATGGTTGTCCAAAGATCCAGGGTCTGACTCTCACTGGCAGTAACTAGAATCTAATTAATTCCTCCCTTTTTCATTTTAACCTTTAGTTCTGGTAATTTTTTGGAAAGATGAATTATAAGTCATGTTGCTGGTAGGTTGTGATGGGGAGACTGGAGAATGCGAGAATTTGATAACAGGACACACACAACTGAGGCTAGCTGGAGATATTTTAGTGGAACAGTTTTCCACTGGGAAAATATAACTGGGAGAGTAATGAAGTATTAATCAGAACATGTTGATTTTTGACCCAGAAGTCTGACAAGGAAAAACTAGAATTAGTAATTTTTATTTTCTTGATTTCATACATCTTTCCCAATTTGTATTTTAAATAATATATTTGTTCAACCTTTAAACAATAGTAATATTACTTTATAAAGTTTTGACACTTTTGAAACAAAATATTTCCAGCTAGTCACAAATCTGTTTTACTAGCATTTTCATTCTGCAGGTAAATAAAAATTAGGCCTTTTTGTTCCAGTTCAAAAGAAAAACAGATTTTGAAATGGCAGCTTTTCCTGTGGAAAGAAAATACTTCTTTCTAAACAGATGTACATGTGTCTTAATATAGTTTCAATATCACAAAGATCTTTGCTGCAGTCGACACTAATTGGAGGGGACAGGTGGCGGTGGTGGCAGTGGGGAGGGAATCTCTCCAGGATGGTGCAGAATTGATAACAGGATGCGCAGAGCTAGAGCTGGTTGAAAAATGCATAAATATCAGTTATGTAAGAAATTGATTAGCTAAGATAAAGAAAARCAAAAAAAGAAATTGTAATTTCTTTTGCATTACAATGCAAATTGCATTACAACGCAATCATCTAGCTGGAGAAAGGAAGGGGCGTTCTCTTCTGCATCTTTGGGAAGATCCCCTAGGAGCACAAATCTGAAATAACCCCCAATGATCTCCGAGGGCTGCTGCTGAGCACCTTGTGATGAAGGGAGCTCAGCGTAGCGCAAAAAAGGAAAGCGTATTTTTGGTGGGAGGCATCAGTGGAGCTTCATCGCCTCGCTGATGGTGGATACGCGCGTTYGCCTTTGCCTAGAAATGCCTGCGAACCTCCTTCCACCTCGGAAGTCTCTYGACAGCGCTAGAATAAAATTCAAAGTTCAAGGTTAAAATAAACGCAGTGTACCACACCTGAGGAAGCGAAGGCATTTCTCCCAGTAAGATACAGGCTGTGAGAGAACAGCGGTAAAATACTTTTAAGATGGAGACGAGGTTGGTTCCATTTACCTGGAGGAGCCACTGATTTTGCCAAAGGAGAATGTAAACTGCTGACTTCTGGGGCTTGTAAACCAATGGGCTGATTCAGCAGGAAAAAGGAGGCACTGGTTTWAAAAAAGTGTTAATCAGCTTTTGAAACCTAATATTCATTACTAGAAATCAAATCCTATAAACGTTTGCATTTAATACCCACAAAACAAGATGCAATGGAAAATTCTCCTAATGCTGAGATTTTTTTCACGCTGTAAATATTTGAGGAAATCTTGTCTCTAGAGACCTTGAAATCAAGAGAGATAAGAGAACTATGTAAAGTTACACAAGGAAATGAAACAAAAAGCGCTGAAACGACAAATTCAGAAAGGTTGCTTGGTGCCCCGGGGCTTCCAAAAGAGCCGCTTCCTGCGTCCGCAGCTCGGGCCCCCTCCCGCAAGCAGCGCCGGYCCTCGCGGCGCCTGCTCAGCGCGAATCAGCTCTAGGATTAATGCTTTTGCAGAGTGCTTTTGACGAACTGCGTAGTGCCAGAYGATGAGCTTGAGCAATCCTGAGAAAGGGATTTCATAGAGGAGCTAATATAGCATCTTAAAACTTCAGTGTTATCCCTGGAAATACTTCAGGCCTTCCGATGAAGTGCTCTGGAAACAGAGGTTGCATTCCTCCTGAAACGCGGGAGAGGACAGCAAAATAGAGAATAAGAACATTTTCCGGCGGTGGGTTCTCAATCTTCCAGCTTTCTCCCGGTTTTGGCGATGTTTCTGAGCCTGGGCTTGGTGTAGCCACGGTCTCGCTAAGAGCTCGCAGTCGTGATGCGTGGCAAACTCGGGGAGTCTGCGAGGGCTGGCCGCTTGCCGTGGTGCAGACAGCGGGCGCGGAGATTCGGCGCCGTCTTTGAGCCCGCTTCTGGTCCTCGCCCGATGCGGCGGGGAAGAGGCAGGGCTAAGCCGCGTGGCGAGGCTGAGCGGCAGGCCGCTGGCTGCGCTGGGGAGATGTTCAACCCCGCAGCCAGCGAGCAGCGCTCTCGCTTTGCCGCGCTCCTGCTTGGTGGCYGCTACGGGGCAAGAATGAGGCGCAGGCAGGGCAGGGGGGAGAGCGCGGTGCCGCCCCGTCCTGCAGCTGTTCATCACCGCTGCATACAACCTGCAGCACAGAAACAGCGTTATCCCTGGCTTCTGCACGAGGATGGCATTGCTATAGTACCTCTTTTTTACATTCTGCAAATGAGAAGTTGATGGGAAAAAGAGAATCCTGTAATAGGCTTCCCAAAGCAGCCTTGACAGGCTGCCGTTGCCGCCAGGGGAGCAGCTCCCAGCAGCAGCTTCCTCTTGCATAGGGAAGAGCCGATGATCTATCGGTGACTCACTGAATGCTTTTCACTTTACTACAGCAAATGATCAAAAAAAAAATTATAATTTCCATGGCCTTATAAATGYGATAGGAGCCTGTGATTAAAAATAAGGAGCTTAGCATGTGAAGGGTAAGAGCGTGGCAGCAGGAGCAGCAGGTTAGATGTGACTGCTGTTATTGAAATGGAGCACCGGGGTGACCACGCTTTACAAGAGCTTTATTGCTTCGCTGTAGTAAAAATGAATCACATTCTTCTCCCTCAGCTCCTCATTTTTCCCCCTAAAAGACTGATTGGAAAGAAAGATAATACAAAGCTGCAACATGAAAAGAAGCTCAGCTTTGCACGTCAGTGCTGTGTACAGATGGATGATTCACCTGAATCCATCTCTGCGCTCTTCAGCTCGCCTCTGAACTATAAACGCGTCAGACTTTGTACGGGTTCCAGGTCTGGGGCCTGTGCTAATACTTGCTTTTATCAAGTAAAATGTTATATGATGGCATGGAAGGGACTGCTGCTGTAAACGCTCCCGTTTGCTGCTCTCATGGAAGAAGGAAACGAAATGTGCTAAGGCTCTGCCTCTGCTCTGAGAGATTATTTCCCTTGGAGGTTTACAAGGGGTATTTCAGTGGCCGGGGACGGCGGCCCGCGTGCAGCTGGCGGCAGCCTGCGTGCAGCGGCAGAGCTACAGCGCGAGGCTGCGGCGGAGGGGAAGGGTCGCGGYTGATCGTATGCGAGTCGACGTAGTGTTTCGCAAAGATTTGATCTGAGTTTTGAGGCAGCTGCTAAAAATGTTGTTTTAACCCCTCTCAAGAACGTAAATATGTCCAGCAGACGCAGACTAGATACAGAGTGACTGCGTTTGCTAATAACTTTAATTTTACAAGGTGGAACATTTGAAAGGTGCCGTGTCTCTAACCCTTGGACCGGGTTTGGTGGGGAGCTGCGCAGGGAGCGCTTGTATCAACGTTATTAACGCAGACCCCTGCCAACTCATGCAAAAAAAAAAAAAATTGTCATGAGAAATGCCCTGCTGATTTGTCAGGACAGGGAAAAGTTTYGCTGTAAATAATGAAACTCGAAATGCAGTTTTATGTGCACGAAGGACATGCCTTCTCCTTGCTTTTTATTGCTTCGTCCCAGACAGCCCGGTGCTCCACGGTACTGCCTGGGCTCGGTCACTGCGGTATCGGGCTGCGCGTCATCTTCACTGAACCGAGCTCTTACGTACTAACTTGAGAAACTTAGTCGTGCCTAGTTATTTTCCCATTTGTAAGSGCCAACGACTGGGGTCCTATGCCTTCCCGCAGCCAGCTGCACAGGCTGTTAAGCTCGTGCAGCTCCGGCGGCTTTTTATTGCTGACGTCTCGCCGAAAGCAGCACTGGAGTTAATGCAGCTGCTTCGGAGCGACGCGGACGTCAGGCAGAGCGACGTTACGGCCCGGCGCCTGCGAGAAGGGGAGCGCTGCCGCAGGACGCGGGGCCTGCGTGAAGGCGGGAGCCCGAGGGCCGGCAAACGAGTGAGTGCTCAGCGTGCTGCCGTGCTCACGCGCTGGTCTGGCGAGCGTCGTTTGCTTCCCGCGCCGCTGAGCCGTCCTGTGGAAGACAGCAAATTGGTGATTCTGTGCCTCCGATCAGGTTTGATTTGTTTTCCGGTGCTCGAATCGTCTGCCTCCAGCTGCCTCTGAGGTCGCTTTTGATAGAGACCCACGGCTGGACACCCAGCTCRCCATCTCTGCGGAGCGCTGTAATCATCCTCCCACTGTTTCGGTGCGGGCACGTGCGATAGCAGCGCCCCAGGGTGGGCAAGGGTCTCCTGCTCTACAGACCACACTAACCAGTAGTCTTGGGCTCAGGGAGTTTCTAAGTCTGGTTTGTTTTGAGAGACATTTCTGATGCTAAGTACAAAGGTGTTGATGGACTTCATGGCACTTTGGTACTGCCCTTGATGAAATCTTATGTTACTGTTAAAATGATGCTGAATTCAATGATGCTGCATCAAGACAGGACTGCTGCAAAGCTTTCCTGTACTCAGGCAAACTTGACGGTGGCAGATCAGCAGGGTGTTTCATTTCTGACTGGGCATAACTATATTTAAGCCTTAGGTCTACTGTAGAGCTGAAGATCGGCTATTCTGGCCAGACTCTCAACCCACTGCAAGTCCTTGGGATCACCTCTATGTAGACTGCATGGCTTGTGTGTGGCTGATGCACATCTTCCAGAAGGCCACCCAGCCTTTGATTGGAAGAGGTGGGTAGTCCAGACGAGGATTTCCCGGAGAGGCTGACGTTTTACCAGCCCTCCTTAGACCCTGCGTCCCATTCCCTGCCGTACTGCTGAGAGCAGCCATGCTCGTAAAGCAGCTCTGCGGCTTGTCTCCTGCTTTCGCACGGGGAGCTGTTGCGGGTCTTGTGTCGAGTGACACCCGGCACCTCCAGCTCCTCTCCAACACGAGGGTCACTCTTGAGGTYGTGCTGAGACTGCGTTGCCCTAGGATGATCTACCACTTGCCTGGTGTTTGCTCAGATGTTTAATCATCCACTATATTCAAAGTTTTGCCTGGCAGCTGTTTTGAATTGGTCTAGCGCGAGGTTTTGCTCTTTCTCATCTAGATTAAAGAACTTTGTAACAACTATTCCCCTTCTGCCTTCGCTCCCCTTCTCAGTGATCTCCGTACGTTCATAAGCCTGTCAGCTCTCGGTCTCCGTTCTGAGCGCTTTGTCTTATGCCACCAGGAGCTTTCTCTGCTCTGCTAAGAAATTCTGTACTTTTGCATCTTCCCCAGTTTTGCAACGTTCTTTTTCAAAATTGGGTACCCGAGGGGTATAGAGTATTTCATCATTAGTCTCCCAAATGCTGCAGATGGAAGTGAATTTACCGCTCTCTCTACTTACTTGTTTGTACATCTAAGAATCAGTTTTAAAGGCTGTAGTCCCTTATTCTGTAGCTGTGTCTAGATCCTAGGAACACTTCTTGTTCCTCGATACATGACTACAAATTTAGCTTTAAATGAACTTGGTGAAAATGAATGAGTTTCCCTGGGATATCAAGGTTCATTAAAAGTTAAAATGATCTCATCTAGCTCTGCTCCAGCTCCTCTGTGCAGGCTCTCCTTAACTGCTTTAAAATGTTTATTCCTAGATCTTTAACATACTCCTCAGTTACTCAAGGATTTGAAGGCATTTAATTTTCTTCACTGGCCTTTTCCTATATGGAATAGAAATAGGCACTGAACAATTTTGCCTCTTCTGCATCGTTATTGAAAACTGTGCCAATTGTACAGCTGCAGTGCTGCTGAGATTTGCTTGCTCTTTATCTGTCAAAACTCTTTGTCCTTAGCCTGGCCTGCAATGGCTTTTTCTCTTTCCTCTTTAGCTTCCCTTATAAATATTTCATCTTTCCTAACTTTCAGTTTATAGTAATTCCTATCGATTTCCTCTTTCTTAGTCATTTTATATTGSCTTTTTCTTTCTAATTGCCTCCTTCACTTTGCGCCAAATGAGAATGTGCTTTTAGCCAAAGTTGTTCTTTTTCTTACTTGTAGAATTGTGGCTTTTGGCCATCTAATGAATTTTTCTTAAAGAACTCCCAATGCTCATCCTGTCTACTTTTCCTTTTCAGTCTGTTTCACTCATTTTATATTCTTTAGGTTTGGGGCAATAGTCCTTTTGAAGCCTCAGGTGTAAGATTACATATGGTACATTTACCCTTATTCTTTCTGTTCTGTTCTCATTTTTTATGCACATTTCTTCAGTTTTTGCACATTATAATGTTAAACTGCAAGGTCTGGATCAGCAACTGTCTTACTGACATCTTGGAGTATCACCTGGAAAATAGTGCTGTATGTCTTTGGGGTCCGGAGCCCTTGAGAAGACTCTTGCCTGTTCCATAGAGGCAGCAATCCTTTTCTCAATTAATGTAATTAAGTTCAACTTTGAGCAATTGTTACCAGTTTGTTGCTTTCATTTCAATCCTGAAGAAGTACCTATGTTCCTCAGACTATACTTGCTTTTTTCTGACTGTGTTAATTGGTATAATAAAGGCTATTATCCCCTTCTACAAACCTTGCCCAGCTGAGATCCTTAGATTCCCACAGCTACGCTGTTGGAAAATAGGATTTGGTTATAATCCTATTTAGGAGATGACTACACTAAGCAGGGTTTCCTGACACTAGGAATACTCTTCTGCAATGGTGATTTTGTATGTGGAAAGGCTATCTCCAAAACTTCTTGTCTGGGCAAAGAGCTATGAGACCTGTTGCCGTGAGATGCTAAGAGAGCAGGCGTAGATGTACCACATGCTCGTAGGTCTGCATCYGAAGCTGCGTCTGCTCCTGCTGTGGCAGCAATTTTGGGTAGTGTCAGCTCTGGCTGCCAGAATGGTCCTGTTCCTTTTGCATACRTGTCCAGTGAGCTATGCAGCAAACCGTAAAGCTAAAAATTAAGTGTTTTTGCAAGAATATTGTGGTTTTATTTTGCATTCCTAATCAATCCGTCACTGAGTCACTTTGCCATATCGTAGCTCTGAATCACTGATGCTTAATTGATGGAGACGCTGCTTCATCAACAGATGTCAGGCGTTGCGTGGGGGCCTGCTGAGCGATACCTAATGCCGGGTGCCAGACTGGGYGCACTCCTCGTGTCAAACTCATCCACTGGCAGACAAACCGGCTCCCTCGCTCCTGCRCCCGGCCCAGCGCAGTGAGGCACGCTCTCCTGGTGGAGCCTGGTCTGGCTGGACACCRCAATCCTTATTTTCTTCTCTTTTTCTACAGCACAGCTGTGGCTTGAAAGGCAGAACCTGACCCTCCTTGTATCTGCTGGAATGCTCTCCTGAYTGCATTTCTGCAGTGTCTGTCCCTGCTTTCTCTGCTCGTGTCCCCGGATATCTAAACACATCCCCCTAGGAGYGCTTGGCAAGCGCGGAGCAGATCGCCCGCGAGCCCTTCAGAAGCTCAGTTCAGCTGGCAGCCAGCTCCCAATGCCAGCAGCTATTCCTGGTTTTTATCCTCTCCCTCCAATCTGATGTTGACAAGGTCAAGTTTAGAAACTTTTACCAAATGTTGCTTTCTCGTTAACAGACGGCCCGTTGGGTGGCAGCGCCTGTTCTGTATCTACCAGTTGCTGTTGTAAACAGCTTTCTCCACCGCAAGCCTCGTGCTCCCGCAGCGCGGGCGCCGGGCTGGCGAACGGCGCGGGGGCCGGCGCGTCTCTCTGCAGGTGCGGTTTAGTTCGCTGTGTCTTTTCACAGCGACTAATATCTGAAGCCCGCTTTCGCAGGGGCTCTGACTCCTGCTGCTCTCCGAGGAGGACGGGGTGAGCGGCCGGCTCGGGGAAGCGAGGCCGCGGGCGGGCGAAGAGCGTTGCGGACTCTGAGCCGYGTCGTTGTTACGGGGACGCTTCCTCCGCGCGCAGGGGGTCTGGTTCCAGCCCCCGTAATTCCAGTTTCCCCACATCGCGCCTTCAGCGCCGGAGGGGATCTTCCACTAATCCCGCCGCGGCCGAGGGCCGCTGAAGGTTGCGGAGGGCCCTAGCTCAGCCGAACGTCTCGGAGCCGCGCGGCCGGCGCGGTGGCAGAGGTGAACGCCCCAGCGCACCGGGCCGGGTAAGAGGCTCAGGAGCCAGAGCCCCGCTTCCCTTTTAAATCGCTGGGAATCCTTCYGCTGCCGTCAGCAGCCTTTGGATGGGCTCTTAACGAACGGGCTTCGGTACCGGGCTTGTGAAGAGCACGTCCGCCGAGGAGCGCCCGGGGCTGCGCCCGTCCCGAGCCTCCCGAGGCGCAGAGCTAGGGCTGGGTAGGGACGGCCGGGAGAGGACTTCCCACCGCTCAGGAAGAGCATCCGCAGCGCAGGGCTCTCGTCCCAGCCGCGCCGGCGTCGGCACCCGCCGTCGGCTGCGGTGAAACGGCCCCTCCGCGACGGCAGCCCCACTTGGGTGCGCGCTTTTCGCGCTCGCTAACGAGCACAGTCAGGTACTGGAAAGCCTCCCGCTCTCCTTGGGCTGACGGCGTTGGCTTATTGTGATTTATGCTCTTCATATAGGAAGTAATATGATTATTCAGTTAATCTATTATTCATTTCACTCATGATCTATTCTTTTCGCGTTCCTACTCTGTGAGTCAATTCCTCTCTCTGCTATTTTAATAGAGTAGCATTTTAAATTGTGAGAACACCGCATTAAACATGTATAAGATTTAATCTAATTTAAAATGCTTTCTTCTAGCAGGATATGCCTAATAAGCATAAAAACAATAATGTGCACATTGCTATGGCATATTAACTTGACATATTGTGAAGGGTGCATTTTTCAAATAAAACTAAGCACTAATTAATGAATATGTAAAAACTTTCTTATCCCTTATGTTGAAGAATATGATTGACATCAGGGAAGGTCTTTGGACAGAAYAGTATCTCATACAGGCTTCCTTGAGGTTTACAGATACAATTTCTTGCTGTCTGATACAATAAATAGCATGGAATCAGTGATATCCCACAGTATTAACATTGCATTGACACCAGTGTGCTTGTGAATAATTAATCTGCACTTGACGTAGTGTGACCCATTGGTAGCCATGGATTTTACGTTCTCTAGCTGTTTATTTCTGCAGGGAACGTGAGTCTGTTCCAGCTTGTAGCGCTACAGCCTGGCTGGTGCTTTGCCTGCTTGCAGTTTTGGAGATCATCTAAATCCAGATCTGGGCAATAATTATTTTTGCCAATAATTTGTTTGACAGAAAAATGAAGTGTTGAGTTGACTGAAAACTTGTCTGAGTCCAACTGTGCCCCCTCGCTGCCCAGTAAGAACTGAGAAATTTTTATGTGTTCCGCATGAAAAATTCTAGTTTCCGGCTTTGAAACATTTTCTTTTAGGAAGTTAAATAAATGCAGTCTTACAAAGCTGTAAAACCTGCTCAAACACAAAATGAATATTTTACTAGCCATTAAATGAATACTTAGTCAAACGAAAACCCAGTGGTTCRGCAATTTTACTGTTTCATTAACTGCTCTCGTGACCTGTTTGTTGGCCAGAAGAGCCCCACTATGAGGACAGAGAAGACAGCAAGGCCCTGGTCCTRCAGCAAGGTCCTGGTCCTACAGCAGGTTTGACGCAGATGTGAGCCGGGTTCTTGGTCTGCACAGAGCCAGGCAGAGGGGAGGAAGGTGTCCAGAGCCCTGGTCCCACACCACAGAGCCGGGACGTAGCCAGGACAATCCCAAACGCGCGGATCTGAGCCGTTCTCGGCTCTGTCGTTTTGGACACAGCCAGGGGAAGTTGTTTTGTAATACGCAGCGGGAAAAGTCACRTAATTGAGCCCGTCCCTATGTCCCTGCAATTCCTGAACCTGCTTTTGAAGCCTCCTGTTCATTGTCGTTGTACCAGTGTAATTACAGATTTTCAGTAGAGGCTGCCGTGTAACAGGGGGTCTCGTTCCGTGCGCGGTGTCTGGGATTGCTCATGCACAGCAGGTAACTCGAGGCGCATGTGGTCGAATTAGCCGTTTGCCAGCCCTGCCGCCCTCCTCGGCGTGCACGATCTCGGCGACTGCGTGCCGCCGCGCTCCCACGCGCTCTGGAGGGCGAGTCTCGAGTGATGTGAAGAGAGACTTGGACAGTCACATACAGATCGCTGCGACTGCCTGCTGGAAGCTGTGCCTCAAACGATGCAGAAAAATGACTAATGTTGCAAGTTCCAGAATGCAGACTCCTATGGGAGCTTGAAAGCAGCCCTTTCTCGGCATAGCTCGGAGGGGTATTGGTTTGGAGCATGGTTTGGCTGCWGCAGCGTCAATCTTTGAGTCCTTGCTGAGGTCGCAGCTCTGTTGAATATTTCTATTTATTATTTGCAGTGTGCTGGCTGCTAGGTACTCTAGCTGTAGTCCGGGATCTGTCGTGCTGGTGCTGTTTGAACATAAAGAAGGAAATGAGAGCGCTTTGTATTTGAGGAATGTAGCAGGAGCAGACTTAACTCTGCGTAGCTCTGCCCAGGAACTCACCCAAGTAAATAGTTACAGGGAAACAACTCCTCTGAACGTTACAAAACCAATATTTGCAAATGAGCTTTCGCGTATGGTATTTTTCTAAACTGAGAGGCTACAATCCTCCTTTGAAATTCTTCCTCGGGGAGGAGCTTGCGGCAGGCGTGCTGCAGAGGTTCGGGAAGCCCAGAGCCGGGTGCTGCGGCGCCAGCGAAACGAGGCGAGCGGCGGAGGGCTGCTGCCCCGCACCGCGCGCGGCCACGAACCCGACCCCCGCCCAGAACCCGCCAGCCCTGGAGAACGCTGCCGCCCGGTTACGCGGCTTGGGTTTTGCAAGGCGCTGCCCTGCAGGCGACACCGTTCGTGCGATCGGAAGGGCTGGCTTTGGTCCGCAGAGCTTTGCCCGTTAAGCTCCCGGACGCCTTGGCGTCGAYGTAGCTCAAGCTGGCGGTGAGCGTCTCGGCCGCCTGGAAGCTTAGGCCCTGGGCACGCAGAGAAGCAGCGCTTTTTTCCCACGTTTACCTCTCTTCCCATCCATCCRTCTTCACAGCGACATTATTTCTAGCCCTCGTTGTTTTGTTTCTACTTTCAGCAAGCAAGAGAAAGATCTGCGACAGTTTTTGGAGATCTCAAAGGAAAAGGTTATTGACGCCTGCTACTTTTTCTATGGGCATTTGGAAAAATCCTTGAAATGATGTTCCAGRGCTTGGTGAAATGAATGATTACTATGGTAACAGTTGCAGAAATGTTGCAGAAAAGTTTCTCTCTGATTTTCCTTTTTTTCATTGCATGCTGTCGTGAAATCAGGTGACTTTCTCACTGAGCTACAGGGGTACAGGCGACAGTACTACTTGCTACACAGCTTAAAAAGAAGAAGAAGAAACAAACATGCCTCAACCTTCGTATCCAGGATCTGAAGACATCAGCAGAAATAAGCACCCATTTACATCAGCTGGAGGAATGTTGTTTTAAATGCTAATGACTTTTAAAATTAAAATACTATTATTGCTTACTGAATTTGCGCCACACTTGTACAGGGAAACATGCTGTTTAGTTATGAAACATTACCTTAACAGTAGAAACTTCATATTTTTATGCGAACTGTGAAAGTTTACCGCAGCCTTTCCCCCSGGGAGGAACGAGCGCGGCTGTTGGGCTGTGCGGTGCAGAGGGCGAGGACACCGAGGAGTCGCCCGTGGCTGGCAGGAGAGGCGGGCGCGAAGACGGAAACGGGGGGCAAACACGGCTTTTCTGTCGCGGCGCTGAGCAGGCGGGCGCCGTCCGTTGCGGACGGGCGCTGCAGCCCGCCGGCTCGCCGTGGCGCGGGGCCTCCCTCGGCCGCTGGGGCGTCCGTCTGCTCCGAGGCAGAGCCCGCGCTTCCTCACGTCCTCCGGGCTYGGGGAAAGTCCAGCGCCAGCTCCGTTACCAAAGCTGCTGCAGAAACAGAGCGGTGGCTTTTCCCCAYGCGACTGCAGTAGCTTGGTGATGAAAGGAGGAGCTGTGCCGAGGGGCCGGCGCCGTGCCGGGCGCGTTGCTGGCCCCGCTTGCTCTGCAATAAAAGTGAAATGCAAGTCGAGGCCGGGAGCTCTTTTAGCGCTGCGATCGCTGGTGCTCGTGCTGGTGACCGAGAGGACGTGCCGGCAGGGGTGTACAAAGCAGGCCGTGAGTAGCAGGATGCTTAACGACATGTAGTTCTGCTCCTTTCTTTACGTTTTACTGATATTTTTGAATCGGGATGGGGAAAGAGTGGAAGATGTTGTCAAAGC
The DNA here is from genome assembly GCF_003343005.1 of Rhea americana. Lineage (NCBI taxonomy): Eukaryota > Metazoa > Chordata > Aves > Rheiformes > Rheidae > Rhea > Rhea americana. Next base: position 3,551,801 of record NW_028185039.1, on the reverse strand, counting down.
CATCATAATCCCACCAAAACTGGGGGCAGCTCTAAGTCTCCTGCCAGCCTGAGCACAGTCCTACAGCTTGGCCATGGGCTGGAGGGAGAAACCTGCAAGACAAGCGGCTGAAGGAGTGAAACCCGAGTTTGAAATACTGACGTATCGGGTCAACAGAGAGAGGGGCGAGCTGGAGTTTGCTCCCTGGTGTTGTCTCCTGGAATCGTGGACGGGATGATGCACAGCTTCATGTCACCCGCCACGTGAGTTCCTTGCTCGTGGCTTGGCTTTAGTGACCTGATCCCCACATGCTGGAAAGCTACTGTCAATCATATATCTCAATATTTGAGATCTTAGTCCTTCTGCAGCAAAACAGTGTTTCAGGTAATCTTGGSAAGTAATGGCTGTCTGGAGCTATCTGACTACTGATAATTTAAGAAATGAATTGAATCTTGTGCATGGAAAACAAAAAGCTACACGTGGAGCTGATGGTTTGGGGAGAAAGGATTTGCACCTGCAATCGCCCACTCAGCTTTGCACTGAAAAAACACTGGCACCAGAAATCCTATTTCACGAATCCTGACTCTTCTCCTGCATAAAGCAGTGGAAATTAGGAATTTCCTTCAGGGGAGTGGGACTGTCCACCTAGACACAGATGAGGTCTCAGTGGTGCTKATATGTGACAGTTCTTAGCAGGGAGCAGATGCTGAGTGAAACTAAGAGATTCAGGTTTGACAGCATTTTTAGKTTTTTTAACCTATCCTTCACATTGGTCCTGCTCCTTTAAATCCAAAATAAATTATCACATGATGCACTTTCATAAATAATTTACTTTCTGTCTGACACCAGTCAAGGAGGCATAAAGCTTCCTGTGTGTACATGCTGCTTCTCGAGCTCAGCAGTAACTACATCTGAATTTAAAGCAAAAATTCCGAAGCTTTTTATTTTTCTGTGCTGATGGAAGAGGCTCTGGGGCTCTGAAAGATGCAATTCAGGCCCCACCACATCAAGCGGTGTCGGCGGTGTTTGGAAAGGCGCCCGGAGGAGAGGCGCGGGGAGGACTGTCCCTGTGGCCGAGGGACGGGCTGGATCTCCGGGGATTTGGGCTCGGGCTCGAGGCTGCACCAGCCTCGTACAATGCGGGTCTGTGCAGAGACCTCCAGGCTGCCTCCAGAGCAGCCTACGTGTGTGTAGTGTGTCCAGGCAAAGGCGCCCGCTGCCCGTTAGGGCTAGCTCATGCAGGAGGGGCGTCCTGCTCTGCCCACCCCTCCAGAGCTGCAGAATTCCCATCCTTCACGGTCCTTCACGGTGAGCAAAGTTATTGAGCAAAGCTTGGATTTTGGAGCTGTTTTTCCAAACATCCTGCATGACCTTGAGCCAATCAATTTAGCAATTTAAAGTGTTTAAAGTCCCATCGAGGCTGGGGGTTTGGGGCTTCTCGTAGGTTCGTTTCAGAGCTATTTAGGCTTCTGCTTTCTATTTAAGTACCTAAATCTSTTTGTGATCTACACAAAACTTAAAATTTCTCTTTGAAAAAAAAGGGATCATAAAATGTTCTTGCCTCACAGGGGTGCTTTGAGGAGAAAYTGAATATCGTGAAGGAATTAAAGATTTGACTGTGGGGCTGTGTAGGCGTGATAGAGAGAACCATCGTGCWTTCCCTAGAGTGAGTTTCAGAGTACACGCTTGGCACGAGTGTTGTGCAAGTGTTTCCAGGCCAGCAAGACCAGCCAGGCTCCATCTTGCACAAAGTTCGTTCTCTAACTTTTAGCAAACCACTGGAAAATAATCCTTTCACTTAAAAAAAAAAAAAAATCTGCCTGTGGCCTGGTGTCTGCAACGTGCTTAGCGAGCAGCGTGCGCTCTTTATAATTCATCAAAAAGGCCACGCGGATAATGAGCAGAGGCTCCTCGCGGAAGCAGGGTGTTTTGTCCCGGCGCTGCTTCTGACAGTGCAGCAAAGCCTCGCAGTGGCGAGACTTGCCGCATCGCCAGGCCCGGCGAGCTAGCAGCGGGCAGAGGACGCCGTGGGAAACGGCTCTTTCCCTTGGCGCCGTTTGCAGTGGGAATCGGTGAAGATTTCAGAGACGTTCCCCCCCCATGCCCTGCTGTGATAAAGCTTAGCTTAAAGAAAAAAAAAAGAAGAAGAAGAAAAAGGTGTCTAAGAGGCAAAAGGGCAGCTTGCCCCGGTGCACGGAGAAGCCCGACGGGGCGCGTGGCCACTGCTGCGGGGGGCTGGAAGGGGTGCCTGCAAGGGGAGGCACGGGGGCCAAAAGGTCGGATGAGCAGAAACGACTGGGTGCAGACGGGTTTCAGCAGCACGGTGCCTGGCACAGAGAGGATGGCCGTGCCATCCCGGTCTGCCCTGCCTGCACGGCACTTCCTTGGCTTGCTGTTTGTTATTTCTTCTTTGGCTTTGACATGTGAACTGCAAAGACTTTGATGCAATGATGGAAGAGGAGAGTTAGGTGAGGGCACTCTCCTGGAAAGCTGCTAGGTTACTGCTGGTCTTGCAGCAGTCCTTGTCAGTCTGCTGTATCTAACTGAAGGTGTAATGCAGAGAGATGGGATTTGGTGCTGTGTAGCATGAAGTTGTGGGGGGTTGTTAGGCTCTGCGGTTCTGCACACTCGTAGAAGCAGTTTCTTCTGGGAGGATGAGGTTCTGCCTTCTCCATATGCAGTGCAGCAAACTTGCAGGTGCAGCCTGAGGGTTCATATCAACAAATGCATACCTTCCTTCTCCCTTTTCTCATTTCTAATTTCATATTGATATTGATACAGTAGACTAGGGAATGATGCCTCCTCCCTAYGGCTAAGGAATGTAAAGTCCGATGGAAGAGGGCATTGAAGGAGAAAACGCAACAGAGACAAGTGTGCCAAGAAGGAAGCGCCTCCTATCTCCAGTTGCTTTTCCTGCCTGGGTACGTCCTGTATTTTTTATTTACAAATTAAATAATGAGCAAAGCAACATTAGAGTAAAGGTTATAAAGAATGTGCTGGTAGATGTAACCAGAGCTCCCCTTTGGCTCTGCCCTCCTTCAGTTTGGAGCGTGCCCTGTGGTGTCTGCAATGCACGGCCTGAGCTAYGTGCATTTCTGTCCAGGGGATGGTAAATGGAGCGCAGTGACTAGCAGTGACAAGCCATGGCACTACCTGCATCTGCCTCCTAAGCGGGGTAAGCAACCAAGCTTAGCTCTGTGAACGGTAGAGATGTAGGAGTTATGGTGGCAATAACCTGTTGAGTCACTGTTTTTTTATTGTACAATTATTTGTGTTCAGATCTGATGGCTAAATAATGTGCAGTACTGAAACACTGCAGAAAAGGAAATGAATGCAGAGAGCGTCACTCCACACAGCCGAATGTCCCTGCTGAATAAAATCTATAGCTATTTCCCTTAAGCTCTCGTTAATAAGGTTCTAAAAATGATGGGTGAACTCCTCAGGGGCTGGAGTTTGCRTGCAATTCAGAGGAGCAGCCCAAAGTTCAGACACTTATCTGAAGCTTGTGTCATCCGTTAGAATGTCATGAGTCTGCAAACCTGGGCTGAAACCCTGYGAGGACAGACTTGGCAGTATTTTAGCTCTTCAGGTTCCCACTGGAGAACAGAACTGCAAAGGCACACAAAACCCCAGCCATTTCTGAGCCTTAAAAATAAAAGCCAGTGCGGTACTGGAGATAGGCAAAGATTTAGGGCGGCAGGAGGATCTCCGTGACTCGTTTTAAACAGTGGAAAATCTCTTTTTCTGGGTACGAGGTGGAGGGAGCCCYCTAGGTAGTAAGCAGGGGAGTGCTTTGCAACCTGGCCGTATTTATTCTCTGTGGCCATCTTGCTTACAAAATACCCTGTCTAGCGTAACCCATGCCAACGCAGAGCAGCCTGCTGTCAGATTCTTAATAAATAGGCAAAAACTCACTGCTGCCTTTGAGCTGCTGGGATTTCTGCTTTAGCTGAAAGAGCCCAGGCTGACATTGCTGTGCACAGAGCCCCTGGCTTCAGCCGTTTTATGCAGCCTGAGAAACGGGCAGATCCCTTCTCGGTGGAGGATCCGTAGCCAGCTCCTATTAGCACCCTTTGGATGTGGTTCACACATCACTGGATGCTGTGACCTGGTTGTGTGCAGATCAAGGCCGTGGCTCCCTGAGGAGCGACTGCAGGTTTCCATGCTAGATAAGGTTTCAGTAGGAGCCTTCTATTCTTAAGAGAAATATATTTTTTTTTCCTGAGAGCCGCACAGAGCCTAGCAACTCCTCTTTTCGGGAATGCATCCCTCAACATGAGAGCTGGCAACTTGTTAAGGACAGTCTTTCAGAATATATATATATATATATATATATATGTATATGTATATGTATGTATATGTGTATATATATACATATATATATATTGCAAATTGGATGTTAACCATGCCAGTGCAAACCTGGTATGAATGGGAGATGCTTCCACTCGAAAGGCAACATGCTGCTGGCTGCTCAGCAGTATCTCACCTCCGGCGAGGCGGCAGGTTGCAGTTCCTGGCACCATGGGACTGCATGTAAGGGAGCCGGGCCCGGGGGACCGTGTTTCTYGCTGGGGCGAGTGCCTCGCGGGAGGGTGTAGCTCCCTGCTGCGTGGCCCAGCACTTGCCACTCAAAACGCCAGCTTCCTCCTCTTTGCCAGCCATGGGTTACCTTGCTGACCGCCCGCCCTTCGACGTGAATGAGAGCTTTGAAAATTTAATTTTGCCTGAAACACATGAGAAAATTTAGAAAACGTGACTGCAAAGACTTGTTAAATCTGTGAACGTTTTCTGGTTTGGGCCTTGAAGCAGAGTACRCACTGGGGAGAGAGGAGGAGGCGTGTGAAAATCCCCTGCTTCTTCTCGAGACAACGATGACTAAGGGTTGTCTGCGCGGGAGCTTCCTGTGTGGTGAGGCAGGTTTTGAGTTGGAGCGCTCTGCCTCGCTGCCGCTTGCAGCTGCGGCGTCTGGGGCCGTCGTGTCCCTGCCCGGCCGGCCCACGAGCCGCGGGGCTGCTTTAGCCAGCGGCGGGGCAGAGCGAGGCTTAGGGGGATCCTCCTTTGAACGGAGACTTTGCAAAGAGTGTCTAGAAAGCTGGAGATGCATGTTCTTGCYTACAGGTCTACATCATTTATAGTATTGCAGACAAATCTCCCTGTTCCTCGATACTCAGAGGAGAACCGGTCGGTGGTGCCCGTGAGGTCGCCCGAGATACGTGGCGCATGTACTTCGTTGGGTAGCTGTGCGATGTACCCCATGCCTACGGATGTCTGAGTGCATGTGTCCAGCTCCTGGAGGTCTGCAGGGCTTAGTGATCTCAAAGCATCTACCATGCTCATCCTGAGTTGATGACAGGCTTGCAGTACGTCCGAATGTCGGGGGAGATTTGGGCTAGCACGCTCTCCTGGCAGCTCTGTGTGAAACCGCGTTGTGATAGCGGTCCCAACAAGGACCAAGAACTAACTGCAAAGGCAGCTTGGAGCTAAGTGAAATCCCAGCAGTGCTGCAGTGCTGGGTTCCCTCCCTCACAAAAGTCGCCTTGATACGCAGGACCCTAGATGGACAGTTCTCAAAAGTGGAGCGCGGGTCGACCCGAGCGGGGTTTCGGTGGCGGCCGCAGGCTCGCTCGCCCTCTGTGCATCTGAGGGTGTCCGTGAGCTGCTGGCACGCGGTGGTGAGAAGGGCTTGAGGTGGTGTGTGCTCTCTTGAGCCGCCCGAAGCCAAAGCGCCGATTTGTCTCCTTGGCAGGTGCCTGTGTGACCGGGCTCTCGTGGGCTCTGACGGYGACCGTGGCATTAAACGCTGCGTTCAGGAACTAGAGAGAGGAGGATAAAGTAAACTCAAGGCTTCAGCTTTCAGAACATTTTGGGTGTTCGCAGGCAAACTGTGGATTTATTTAAGATGTTGAAATGTGAGGATCCTTGTTTTATTCTGTCCCACCTCCTCGGTGTCCCCAGCTCCGGAGCACCGAAGCCCGTCCTGCATCACGCAGGAGGAAAGCTGAGGAGCAGTTTCACTGCAGCTTACAGGGTCCTTGATACACTCTTGAAGCCTTTTTGATTGCAATATTGTTTCCTCTCAGAGCCAATGTGATTCACTCGGTGCCACAATAAACCCACTTAACAATCTTTCCTCTGTTCCAAGAGAAAGGAAGGCAATTTAAAAAATATACAGCCACGTACACTGCCATGTTTCTAGGCTAAAAAACATACCAAATTCAAAATGTTGTGACTGTGCTACACAGGCTTTCCCACATGCACACGRTGATGTCATGCTCCAAAACATCATGCCTGTAAGATTCAGTGTGGGGCCAGTAACACACACGTTGCATTTTTTTAAAAGTTGTAATGCTGCGTATCSTCGGAAGAGAAAACACTTGTTTGCCCTCTGGGATTGAGCACTGATTAGTAGCCATGTCAAATCAGAATTAGAAATATTTGAAATGGTGGCATTCKCCAGCAAATAAAAGGCGTATTATTAGATTATTTTAGAATGTTTTTATGGCTCTRTGTGAGTAATTCGACAGATGGTAACTCAGGCACTTGGTTATGCTGCTGAAGGAATATGAAAAATGGTCTCGCTTCTGAAAGAGAAATCTGAAAGCCAATTTCAGAAAAATTCTAGAACAGTTCTATGAAAATACGTGGCATGTGCAGAATAGATAAAAGAAGCATATGAAAATCCTTAATGGCACAGGCTGCCTATGAACCCCAGGCAAAAACTAATGCAAGGAGTAATCCTGTCCCCGGTGCGCACTGGTGAAACATTTGCATTCCATGGGTCTGCATCCCTCGTTGGGATAAGCGGCTGTATGCAGATGAGTGTATGAGTTGGAGAAACAGATCCAGCTGCTGTGAAATCATGCTAACTTTGAGGCATAAATTAGGTGCAAATTTTCCAGATTTGTATTTAAAAATTGAGATACTCAAGAGCTTTGAAAGTAAACAAGCCCCATCTGTTTTATACATCATACAGCGCTAAGAACGTGCCCCGATATACATCAGAATTTGGGATAGCCTTTGGCTTCATGRGTAACAGGAATATTTCCAGAAAGTGCTTTTATATATCTTGAAGCTGTTAGATGTACTCATAGCATAATCTACTGTTTTTAGTGCTAATATTGAACTATTTATAAGTTCAATTTTCTGCWGAAAGCATTTCCTCTCATCTTGAGCCTGAATTGTATGAATTGGAAGGTCCTGTTTACCTAGGAGAGGGCTAACTCTGGCACTAGATCCAACTCWTGTCCCATCCCTGAATAATATGCATATTTGAAACAAAATTATTTTCACTTTAGATACTTGTAAACCTTGGTTGTGCTTGGTGCAGCTGARCAGGGATGTCTGATACTATTTAAATTTTCCATAGCCTTTGCATCTAGTAATAGTTGCTCTTGGAACACATTTCTGAGCAGAGGAAGGAGGAGAAGGTTCCTGGGAACAGTCAGCATAGACTGACCAAGAGTAAATATGCCTCACCAATCTGATTGACTTCTATGATAGAACAACAGGTTTTGTGGACAAGGAAATGGGCGTGGATGTCATTTARTTGACTTTAGAACGTCTTTTGATATTTTCCAGTAAGGCTCTTGTATCTAGATTGGGACATTACAGTCTGGATGAACAGACAGCTAGATGGGTGAAGAACTGGTTAGATGATTGAGCTTATAGGGTTGTGGTTAGTGGCTTATCTCAGAAGCAGGTAACAAGTGGAGTACTCCGGGGTCTATCTTGGGCCTGTCCTGTTCAACATCTTTTTCAGTGACCTGGAGCAAGTGATAGAGAGCTGTACACAGTYTGGGCCCTGCAGTACAAGAAAGACRTTGGCAAACTGAAGGATGAGGCTGAGGGACCTGGGCTTGCTCTGCCTGGAGCAGGGAAGGTTTGGGGAGCCAGAGAGCGGCCACCCAGGACCTACAAGGTTTTTAAGGTGACAGGCCTGGGCTCTTTGCTGTGGTTCATGGTGCAAGGGGGAGAGACAAAAGAGGCACAAACTGAACCAAGAGAGGCTCAGGCCGAGTGCAGGGAAACCCTTTATCCCCAGGAGGACACACAAGCAGCAGAGCAGGTTGCCCAGAGAGGTTGTGTCATCTCCATCCTTGGAGGTTTTCAAAATCCAACTGGAGAAGACCTGGAGCAGCCTGGCCTGGTGTGGAGGTGACCCTGCTTGGAGCAGGAGGTTGGACTGAAGACCTCCTGAGCTCCCTTCCAGCCTGAGTTGTCCTGTGATTCTGTGACTACTAATATTTCTGTGAGCTTAACATTTGGGATCAAGCATTTTTTAGGCCAGACTTCCAGGTACTGTAAACTAGTAGAGCAAGAGCAATTTGTATCACTGCATGATTCAGTATTTCAGGTGTCCCAAAATGCCTGGGACAGAACAGCAGAGCCCCGCGGCTCTGTCTGTAACTTGACAGCKGCTGTATGTTAGTTGAGTGACTCTACTAAGGCCACTCATGTCTCTGCTTTCAAGTTTCTGTGCTGGCTCTGGCCCTATAACGTGCTCTYGCACTAAACAGCCGAGCAGAAGGCCACACGCTTCCAGCCTTTGCTGGGCCGGGGGGCCTCCTGTATGTTCACTGTCCCCTGGAGACATTACATTGCCACACTGGAGCCTGAATTACTAATAGTAATGATGCTGTTTGAGGGAAAGCTGGAAGAAAACAGCAAGGTCAGCTCAAAGTCTGTGTTCACGATCAGTAGGAAGTATGTCAACCGATAGCAGGTTAGGTAACRCCCCAGTGCCTTTGCGTGAAGGAGCTTACTCTGCTCGGCAAGCACAGCGAGGCCCGGACAGACGTCCTCGTCCAGGCTCAGCCGAGCCAACAGAAGAAGCTATTGATCCAGGTGCTTCTCAGTGCTTCCCTGCCAGAGGCTGCTCTCCTTTGCTTGCAGAAAGGGCTTGTATAAGTGTATGCCTTCAGGTCAGGCACTATCAGCGGGACTCATGCAAATGCAATCGGTGGTTGCTGTGAGCTGGCCCCACTRGTGCAGCTGATGTGAATTAGGAAATGCTCATGTGGTTGCTCAGCGGGGCAGATCCAGCGACAGGACAGGAACAAGGCTGGTAGGTACTTCCAGAGGCACAGCTGGGTCGGGAAGAGGGCAGCTCCCCGAGGCTGATGGCACCTTGTAGGGCAGAGGGTCCACCTGACAAATGAGCGAAGAGGAACTAATGAGCGGTGAATTGACTGCTGCCTTACTGTGCCTTCCTGMTTTACGGGATGATTAGATTGCTGTGTGTCACTGCCAGTGAATGACTAAATCCACCTTTTCTGAAATGCTCTGTAATATCTGCATGCCTTGATTACCAGTGTCCTCCTTCCTGGCTCTCAGAAGCACATTTCACAGAGCACAGCTGCTGCCCAGGAAATTCAAAACCCACAGAATTGCCTCCTATATTTTATGCTTTCACTTTGATTGTTCCCTGAAGGATGCTATGCCTTCTTCTGTTTCCTTCTGGACAGAAAATCTCTTTGTAATGTCCTGATATTGTTCCTATTTTTTTTTTAATTTGAGAGTTTGTTTTGGAGTCGTTTCTTCTTCTGTGGCAGTCTCCCCTAGAATTACTTTTTTCAGGTTTTTACATAATTTGCATGTATATGATCTTTCTGTGATGTGAAAAACAGCAGAGTAATAGTTTTTAATAACTGTAAATCCATTGCTTTGCTGTTGTCATTGCGACCCTCCCAAACMCATGGAGAATTCACTTCCATGTGGCAGCTCCTAAGGACAAATGCATAATGGGTGAACACCTGCTGGTCCAGTGCGGCTGGTGAGGGTTTTACACCCTGGCCAGTTCTGGATGCCTGGAGGACAGTTTCAATACATCCCTCACTGAACTGCAGCCACCTCTGCAGCTGAGCAGGGCAAGTTTCAGATGGGCCAGGTTTGCTCCAGGCAAGGCTTTCCAGGACAGGGCAGGATCCAGCACCGGTCATCTGTGGCGGAAGGGTGCCTGTGCTGTAAGGAYGTGTGGGATGCTCCGGAGCAAAGAACAGCTCTTTAAATCACAGGACTTTTTAGGGGCTACAAACATCTGCTGATGTGTAACCTCTCTCTGCTGGTTAATCTATTACTATTTGTGACTACAACWTTTTTACCAGAGTTGTATGTAAAATCCACCAGGAGAGGAATCACTGTGCGTTTCTTATTTGAATGGTAGTGGATATTGCACAAATACATACTTACACATTTTTATATATATATGTGTGTGTGTGTGTGTGTGCGCGCGCGCGCATATATATATAAATATATAAAAAAATACCTGGAATTCTAGTGCAAAAGTTGTGTATACTCTGGAAAGCCAAAGGGGCCCCCCAGTTAGCACCTGGGATRGAGCCAGTGGGACAACACTCAAAAGCAGAGGTGCCTCTGACTCCTGGGATCGCTGTGGGTCGGGGACAAGCTACCCTGGGAGATGTGACCGTTCGCTGTTAGAGTGCTCACCGGTTTGGAACTGAAGGCTTTCCTCACTGGATCAAAGACTGGCTTTGATTAATCAGCTCGGCAATGTCAACAAATTTCCAAGTTCTCATTCTTAGCTTTTTTACGGGATATATTTCAAAAGCCTTTTGATCTTTCGTGGTAGCTATTTAGTARAAGGCAAGAACACTTTTACAAAAAGAACCACAGAAGTCTTGTTGTAAAGGACRATGTACTCATAGTCCTGATCAGAAAACATTGAAAACACATGTTCAGTGGGTCCATTGATTTCCGTGAGCCTGCGCGCACTTACGGAGTTGCTCTTGCGCTCGTTCTAGAGCAGGATCAAAGTTTAGAAAGTAAGATCGTGCTGCTGGTCTGTGAAAAAAAAATGCTAACTATCTACTGCAAAGGTCAGAAAATATTTGTGTGGCATCTAACATTAACAGAATACAGGCAGCACAAATCTTTACAAATAGGCATCCTGCTGGTACCGATTGAAATGTAGGRGGCAGTTAGTGTCTCTCAATTGTAAGTGTCATTTGATCCCCAGGGAGGCATTTAATGGATGATATTTCCCTACTGAGAGTCCTGTCTTTTCTTTCTGTACTTCATTACTAGTACTTGAGGGTCCTCTTGGTCATAAAAAATGTATGCGCTGCTTACCTGATTTTTCATATACTGTATTATTACTGTAATTCCTTTAGAATAGGATACTTTGCCTTTAATTACGGAGCGTCTTCCTGACTGCAAGCACATTTTCCCACTCCTTGTTACTAAGCTAAAGGAAAGAACAAAACAGAGAAAATGGAATAAAAACAGAATAAATTCGAAGTTATTTGCAAATTCACTTGCCTCTGAAAATGTCCTCCTCCCCATTTTTCTCTGGCTGCATGGCTTGGATGCATCTTAAGGATACGTAAGAATGCAGCTGCTATTGATATGCTTGGGGAACAGATGCCTAACTCCTTCTGCGGAGGTGGGCCTGTGATGTGCAGCACTCATGTTGCTGAGCATGAATAATTTTACCCATAAGTAAAATCCTGCAGTTATTTGATGGGGTGCAGCAATACTGTCCTGCAGCTCTTAAGGAGAGAAAAATCATGAGTAAGAACTCAAAATGTTACAAGCAGAGTTACTTGCAATCATTTCAGATTCAAAACTGAAGCTGTAACAAAAATCCACGTGTCCCCTTGGCTGCTCAGCAGAGATTGTGCGGAGCCCTCGCTCGCCCCGGGGCCGGGGAGCTGCCACCCGCTGTCGAGCCCTGGGCTTGCAGCTCTCCTTTTTTCACCCTATCTCCATTTTACTTAGAGCCTTGATCAACTCCACAAATATATAGATTATCTAGTAATAGAAACACGTATTTTTAATAGTCTAATTAAACTCTATAACATACTTAAACATGCAAATATAGAGCCTGCCAGGAATTGCTTTAGGTACTGCGGAGATCAGTTTAGAAATGAAGAAGCGGTTTTAGGTCGCTGGCGCCGCTGCCCGGGGCGTGCTCCTTGGGCACCATCCATCACGAAACAGCCCCCTGCTCGCGCCCTGGGACGCGGGAGGAGGCTCTGAGCTCAGCGTGCGGCGCGGCAGGAACTCCACGGCGGGCCGAGAACCGGCTGTCGCGATGGCGTTGGCTCTCGAGGTCTGGGTGCTCCTGTAGAGCATCGCCCGGGCTCGCGAGCGCCGTGATGCCGGCGCAGAATCGGAGTGTCCGGCTTCAGCACCGGCTTGTTTCTGTTAAATTGAGCATGATCTGTTCCACTACGTAGCTAGGGGCGGCAGCAGTAATTTATCAAGATTGCGTGAATGAAGATAAGGATGTAGCTATTTAATTAGGCAACTTCTCTGGATTTTTAGATGTTCTTCTCATGGGTTTGATTCAAAATAGGGCAACAAGCGCTTTATGCGAGCAAGATGTTATGCTTCTTTGTGTTGTATTTGAGTGTAAGAAAAATATACTTGTGTCGGTTGCATCTTGCTAGGTTACATAAAGAGTCATATATAATTAACGAATAGAGTAAGGATAGGAAACTGGAGTGACATTGAAGACCGAGGGCATAAGTTTCGTTTTGCTATTAAGTACATGTTGTYGATTTGATCAAGAGAGATTTGGTTGCTGTCATCTGTTCTCATTTTGTGTCTAAACTGTGGCTGAAAAGATGACAAAAAGTCCCGATTTACGRGACTCGGAAGGACCGGGGCGGCCGTTCCGGGGAACGGGCCCGATCCTGCCAACGCGCACGGCGCTTGCGCTGCGGACGTCGGGGCCTGCAGCACGGCTGCTCTCGTGGCACGGGCGCCGCACGAGCCCCGGGGCGCCTCCGGGAGCTTGCTGCCCTCCCGCTCGCTCAGGCTGGCCCCACGCGCCGTGGGCGAGCCCGGCTGCGCGCCGTGCCTGCCGCCGACCCGTTTCTCGTCGCCGCTTGGGGCGGCTCCCAGAACGGCAATATTCGCCGGCCGCCGCGGCGCGAGGGACGGGCCCGCGTTGCCGTGCCGTGGGGGACACCTGCTGCGCAGCTCGCTGACTGCAGCTTCGCGCTGCCCGCGCTGGGCCCACGTCCGGGCCGGCGGCCGCAAGAGGCAGTGGGCCGCACGGCGCTACCCTCGCGCCGGCGGCTGTGGGAAGGGCCAGGGTCTGGCAGAAGGCCTGAGCTATTCCCTCGTCTCAAGCCTCGAGTTTTGTGCAGGCATCTGTGTCTGCCTCACTCGCCACTCGGAATCAGGCTCTGTATTTCCCTACGGCTCCGATTTGCCTCCTGTGGAGGGAGATAGTATCGCTTCCCTGGCTCCCAGGACCGCAGTACGTAGACGTGTAAGACGCTGCTTTCGTGGGGTAGTGGTGGGGCCACGGAGCTCCTTCCCCCCGTGCTCCAGTACGATTTGCTCTTAGCTGTTACTTGCTGCACAACAGTTTGTSCGCAAAACGCTGCGTATTTGCAATCATCCTGCTTACGCGTGCTGCTGCGGGAATTACAGGCGCTGACAGCGAGCAGCCCCGGGTCTGAAAGACGAGGCCCAAGAAGCTTCTCGAACTTGTGCGTTCCCCACGTCAGCGGCTGCAATTGCAAACTCCGAGTCTCCAGCGCTCGGCGAGCTGTCAGAGCCGAGATCCGCAGGGTTCAAACATTTCAGTGACAGCTGCAGGGTGTCGCTCCTGTTTCCCGGGAAACTGGCTCTCCAAAATCAAGGTAAAGTGTTGGCTGATTATCTAGTAATAATGCTGAGCATTTCAATATGAAGTTCTTCACCTTCCTCCGCCTGAGACGGTTTCCATTCCTACAGCATCCAGAAAATGCTATAGAGGCCCTGTTAATTCAATCTGCTGTTGCAGCTTGGGCTGTGCAACCTGCTTGCAGAGGGGAAAGAYGGATTTCAGCCCTGACCCTTTCAGTCACTGCATCTTATGCTGTGCTGTTAAGGTAAAGGGCTGATTTATCTTAGCAGCACCCCATATCTCCTGTACAAGCTGGTACCATTGTTTATATGAGAAATTGGAGAATAACAGCAGAGCTTTTTGCTTTACCTTGTCCTTCCAGAACATTTTTGTCCCTAGACTGCTTTCCTTGAAATAATCCTAAGTTGCACAAACTTCTTATCTGCTCCCACTCCTGCTTATCATCTGAATTTAATTGCTCTTTGGCTTTGCACTCCCTGAACTCCTGTTTTGAATCAGTGACTTTCATCGTTTTGCTGAACATTCCTTTTTCCAGGTCGCTGAATTCTGAGGTTAACAAAATGAATCCTCCCGCTGGTCCTCGTTACGTTCCGCTACTCTCCTTGCTATATCCTGAGCCGCTCAATTACCTTTTGACTTCAACTTCAGAGGCATTTATCGAACCCGCAGATCAGCCCTTTGTGCAGGAAGCAGTTTCATACTGGATTCAGGAACATGTTCGTGCGATTTTTTTCTTGTACTTATCCCTCAATTTGTTAAGGTTGTTTAAATTTTCTTAGATGATTTGCTTCTTGACATGCTTTTTAAGTGAAGTTCTCCTAGTGCCTATTTTTGCAAGAGATGTTTCCCTTTCTAACCTCTGTTCTTGAACAGTGTCTTTCACTATTTGATAGCTTTGCCTTTCTACTTTGCTGCTATTTACCTTTTCTACTCTCCTGAATTATTTGGCTCCTTTGCCATGTCTTGTTCATTTTAGGAAGAGAATGAGGACCAACTTTCTCTGAAAGGATTTTGCTCTGTTTCCCTCAATATCATTTTCTTAGGCCAGTCTTTCACCCTCTGATATCCCTAATTGCGTGTTCCCCTCTCCTTGACTGGGGGAGGACATCCACTTTCACCAGGTTTGGCATGGTCAGTCTTACCAGCTCAGACATACCAGGGAGGCACCATGCCAAAGGAATAATACTCCTGGCCTAACAGCACGTGGCACCCTTTGAATCCCTTACTATTAAAGAGGGGGCAGAACGTGGACCTTAATCTGCTGATACGATCTTTGCCCAACCCAAATGATCCTTGCTTCAAGGTACCTATAGCTTGTTCTCTCACAGTTGTTACTGCCATTGGGAGGACAATATGGAGAAGGAAGGACATTTTACACCTTCATTAGCATGCCACTGGCCAAAACCAATAATGTCTTTAGGTATATTATCCTGGGAAGGGTCACTTATCTGTATCAAGCTTAAGACTAAGCCCAAATTAAACTTCTGGCTATGGAGAGCCACTGAGTTGTATTTGTAGGGCCACCATCGCTCAGAACTGTGTTTTTCACATTGGAAATCTGGCATTTCCAGTGCCCCAGGATCATGTGTAAGCATATACAGAGCACAGGGGCATCCTGGAGCTAGTCACATACCTTTGACAGCTGCTCATGTGGCTGATATCGCAGGAACAAGCAATAAATGTGCAACTTCTGAGAACAACAGCTTCTTTGCTAGAGTAAGGAGAGGCACATCGTAAACATGACCGAAGATAAGGGCTTGACACCAGGGCAGCGAGAGGGAACATAAAGGACACCACCACTAATCAACAAGCTCACTTATAAGAGCAACATTACTTTATAGACAATCAAAACTGAAAGAATTTCTGCCTCGGAAAGCTGTTTTTGACAAAAGCTTGGATTTACTGGATCATTTGTTACTTTAGGTGATCCTAACGCATTTTGAATGTATCAAATTAATTAAGCACAGAACCGAGCCCCTCTGAGGTAATGTCATTTCATTCCCAGGTAGAGGGATGGAGGTTCTGGCCTCTCTAAGGAAGCGTAGCAAGCAAGTACCCTGAAATCCCTATGGTAATTCCCTCACCTGCAGACAAGCATCTCCCATTCAGCGTATCTGTGAAACGGCGTTATACATGAGACACCTCAAACCCTCAATATCCATAGGGTTTACATCAGAGGTGAGGAAGGTGTCAGTGTCAAATTCAAGAAAAGRAATGGCACCCAAAGCAGTCTTGTGTAAAAGCCTTTAAGGTGTTGTGGAAAGCTACATAGCAGGAAGCAAGACTGGCCAAGCAGTGAGCGGACAGTAGAGGACAGTGTGCAAGGGGCAAGGCGTTTCTACAGCCTTGAATACTGAAAGCTGTTTTACTGAGCAGCTTTAAGCTACACAAAGAGAAAGCTTTGGTGACTCAATGGATAGTAATATAGGAAAGAGATAGGAGGAATATATAGCATGGAAAAAATGCTACTCATAGAGTGTGGCTTACTATTGCAAGGAAGTATCGGGGCTGTGCAGGCATCCACAGTGGATGCTGCTACTCCACAAAGCTCCCATGAGCAGCTGGGTTGCCATCAGCAGCTCATCAGCTGTTATACTCTCACAGAATCCCATTAACTTAAAAAACAAGTCTTTTAAGACAAGGGAAAAAACACAACATATTTTGATAGTTTGGTTCATTGGAAGCATGTAGGCTAAAGCTCTTCTCAACCTGGAAAAGTCAAATCCTTTTGGGAAAAAAAATATACATTCAACAGTATTTTGGCTCACTTGTATTTCCAGTAATATTGTTGCAACATAAGAAAGAGAGGTATGTTTGTCTTAAGCATTTTCTTCTTTGAAATAAACAGCAGAAGGACCAAGTAAATTACAAAGGTAGTGAGTTTTGAAAACCTGCGCATAAAATAATCTTTCATAAGAATAAAATGCTGCATTTACAGCTGTAAATGTATACACCCATATAATTTAAAAATATGAAGATACTTTACTGTGTTTCAGGTTCTTTCTTTCTCAGATCACACAATGAAACATTCACGTGCTCGACGTAGTAAAGTGGTTAACCTCATTGCATTGGCAAAAATAAACCATCCATACAGCCCTGAGCTTTTAACTCATCATAAGTGGGAAAGTTAAACTCAGCAGTTAGTGCAACCAAAGTGCAATTGTGTTCTTCACACTGTGTAAGTTTTGACTGGCTTGTAAAACGAAAGTAGAAGTTCATGGCTCTCCATGGCAGTTTCTTGAGGTGATTGAAGACAACATGATCTGCAACATATTTGGCCGTAGCCTGACTCCGAAGGAGAAGACAGGTTTTTGTCAGACAGTGGAGAAAAGTCAAAGTCAGCTACCTGGAAAAGGAACGTCAAAAAGATCAGTTTGAAGTCTAAGCCTAGTCTGGCTTAAGTGAGAGACCAGGTAGATACTTTGGGCCAGAAAGGGAATCTGGTCCTCAACCAGTCCTAGTCAATCACTGACTTCAAATAGACTTCTGATGTGAACCATCTGCACACGGAGCTTACAGGTAGTCTCTCTATATTATTCATACTGCGGTGCAATTTAAAGTGCATTAGGCACTTTTAAAAGATTCAAGAACATCTTTACTTTAGGAGCTCATGATTATTTTAAATATGATAATACAACAAGTGAAAGCTACACCAGGAAGATAGGAGGGAGCTGGGTAGATAAAATTTGCATGATAAAGTTCGGTGATAACTTAGTGTCACTTCCTTACTATCCAGCATACCTTCCTACTATCCAGTTTCTTTCTTCCAGGAAAGCGCTCTGAGGTAGAACACCTGGAAGGCACACTTCAATGCAAGCACATGCTTGGGAACACTACCTAACTGCCCTGGCAACTTGAATTAGAGATATCTGCCTCCCACGAGGAGCCAGAAGTAGGCATGCTACTTAAAGCACTTACCTCTGCTGTTTAGGTTTTCATGCGGAATAGATCAGTCAGAGAGATACCAGGGGAACACCCCTACCTCCCCCACACATGCCTGAGGATTAGAGACGGGACAAGGCTGAAAGGTATCCAGGCACTAATTCCATCTCCAAGCAAGAGTAAACAGGTACCTCCACGAGATCTTTATGTTGTGTGTTACTTCGGAAGGTCGTGTACAGCACCAGTCCTAGCACCACTGAAACCAGAGCGATGCAGAGCAAGATAAAGAAAGCTGGCTGGATCCCTGAGGAAAAAGCACAAGGGGACACTCCTGAAGCAGTACAATGCACTCAGAAGAGGTAATGCTGAGAATGAAATGATGTTTTAGGAGAATCTTTCACACTTTTTAGAACAAAAGGCCTGTGTGCAATAGGAAACAAAAGTTTTCAGCCCAGACCACTTCAGGTCTTTCTCAATGCACAGAAGTGGGCACGTGGGGTTGGGGCACTGGGTGGTTGTAAGATGTTTCAGAGACCCCAGAAGGGCATGTGTGAACATGCATGGAGGAGCCAACAGAGATTGCTGGCTGGAGGGACAAGAAAAGAAACTCAGGCCTAGAAAAATCTACCCTTTACAAAAAAGAAAAAGGGGGGGGGGGAGAGAGAGAGGTTGCTTGACTGCTTAATTAAGGGAGTGTGAAAGATGCACATGTTTTCCTAGTTATCCACTCTTACTACAAGAGCAAGGGGCTTTTTAAGCTGATAAATATTTATGTTAACTCAGTCTTCCCATGAAACTCATTAGTTCCAAGACACTTTTGAGTGTAAGAGTTCAGCAGTATATAGGAAGCTGAGAGCAATTACAGGAGGTATGTGACAGCCTTTTCTTTCGGTTCACATTTCCTATGTTTTTGAGCATCTATACTTTTTCAAAAACCTTATCTCCAGGCTAGTTATTCTATAACTATCCCTGATATTTTTGACTGTTGGATTCCCAGACCTGGAAGAACCTCTATGCTGCTCAGACTAGCTGCACCTCACCTGTTGGCCACACTTTTATTTCATGGTATGTCTGCAACATGGTCACGCCGTTCTCAACTCTCACGCTGAGACAGTACTGGCCTGCGGCGCGGAAGGTATGGCTCAGATTGTAGCAAGAACCGTTAATCACCACCAGATGGCATTTTTCACCTTCAAGTGGAATACACTCGGCCTTTATAAGCCAGCATAATGCCAGCGGTGGGCTGAAATGGAAAAAACCCCAACCTTTATATACAAACATACGTTATATATATATAAAATTATGTGAAAACCTTGCAAAAGTTGTAGTTAAGAACTGATGAAGCATTTGGATAAAATAGCGTAATAATTCTGAGAATTGTTGAAGCTAATCCAAGTACAAATAGAGAAGTAATTAACTGCAAAGTCATTTGGTTTCTAGCATCTGATAGTTGAAAAGGACTTCATAATGCTTCTATAAAATAACTCTTTTAGTGGACAGTTGAATACCTGTATGGGTTATAGGCAGGCCATTGTGTGCATGAAAAAACAAAAAACCCTTAGCCTTTCTCTAACAAAGATAAAGGGAATCTTCTACGTTTTTTTCCAAGAGGGCATAGGTTGTTTTTTCTTTGCTGTTTTTGCACCATGGAGGTCAGTGTCTGTGTTGCTGAATTACACCCAACATTTTTCTGATAAAAAAGAACTAGAAGGAGTGCCAGATGAGCTCAGCACAATCATTTGGACTAAAAGCTTAGAAAGGTAAATAGCTTGCAAGAATCACAGGATTCCCCTACACTAATAGAAAGGCCTTTGTTTGCTACCAAGCAATCTAAGTGCAATCCACTTTATGGCCTTATGTCTTCTCACTGTGTTTAGTTGCTGTCTTTTATTTACATTTTCAGATCCTTGCTCCAAATGGTTCTGTGCAGGCTCATCTTCTGCACTACAGATTTTGATTCTGACAACATATAGAGCTTTTCTTTATCCCATCCTTGTAGTATTTTGTTCCTCATCTCCCCTGGATATTTTCAGCTAAAGCAAGCAGCATCTTTATGTGTTTAGTTCGTTTTCAGCTTGGTTTTTGATAACAGACCTCTCAAACCTTTGGCATCGTTTTTGTATCATACGAACTCCCATCCCATCCATTCCAGCCTTGCTTCTAACAGTTAGATCTGATAAATGTTGTCCATTCTAAACCAAGCAGGCACTTATGAACCTAGAGTTTGCCTGTAATGGATTCTGGCTATTCATATTTACTTGTATGCCATCTCTGGTGCCCATTCTTACCAATATACCATTCACTCTTTGAATACAAACTGCTGTTCTGTGTATTGGAGTTAGCTATGTCTCAGCAAATGACTCGGTGTTGGGTGCTGCTGCTTTTGCCCTACMTCTCTACCAACAGTCCTGAGCTTTTGAGATTCTTTTGGGGAAATCTACCATTAGGCCAAACAGCTTCCAAAAGCAAAATGCAAAGTGTCCCTCTTTTAGAGAACGAATGACTTCCACAGTYGTGAAGAACTGTTATGGTAAAGGTGCTTTTCCAAGTCATTCAATGGCATTTAATGACTTTCACGTGCCTCTGCTATATGAAAAGATCTCCTGTGTTCTTAGTATCGCAGCCTGAGAGGGCTTGTGCTAGGATCAAGGTGCTCATGACTCTTCTACATTCCTGTAAGTATATATGAATATTCCCCCTCAAGTGATGCACTGGGCAAAAGCAAACATGAGCACAATAATATTTTCCTTTTCTCCTCATTCCCAGTCTTAGCTCTCTTCAGCAACTTTTTCTCCAGCCTTTTCCTTATCCAGACTACCTTTTAAAATTTCCTCTTCTGCTTAGAGCCTCCCTGCCCTATTCATCTTGTGGCGACCTTTACTTTGCGAAAGTAATTCCCTAAACCTACCACTCCCTGGTGCCAGTTGAGATGGCTGCTGTTCAGCACGATTCTGAGTASAGTTTAATTTAATGATGGGAAATCCGTCAAGGAAAGAAATCCAAAAGGGAGCTTTAAAATGTCATTTTTCACACTGTCTTTTTCTGGCTAGTTCTCTTTTCATCTCTTCTTTATGAAGATACAAAAATAACATTTCCTTTATGTATAACGATTCTCTGAGGAGATATACGTTTGAATATTCTACATTTCCATAAAGATGTGGTCTCTTTCAGCCTGTTAGATTTCAAGGTATTTCTAGCCAATAACAGTTTATAGTCAACTGCATTTTGTTCATAAGAAAACTTCTTTTTTTAAGAAACAGTTCTACAGGGTGCACATGACAATATTTTAGGGAAACAGGGAAAAAACCTAAACCAAGCACATAACTGTCATATATGTCTTATAAAAAAGATTATGTTGGCTACTTACCTGCCATTGATATGAAGAGATAAACTCAAGTTTTCCATTACGTGAGTCTCTCTGGAGCCCACTACATTAATACTCTTAACAGCATCTGAGAGAAGAAAAAAGCGTATCACACTCAACATGTAAACTGAAATTCACTGTTTTTTTCAGTGAAGGTTTATTTTCAGGGACTTTGGTTTTAGCTGTATCACTGACATAAATAATAATACCATCTCCTCCCCAAAAAGAAAGCTATTCACAGAGTTGTTGTAAGATATCCAAATGTTTTATGATTTCTTTTTAATATACAGTTGACCATTTGTTAATCTTGTATATGTTTATGTACGTTTATTTACTCTTGAAACAGATAATGAGACTTTCCTAATGCCTTTTTTAACTGATCAAATTTATTTTTTCTGAGATAGTATAAATTAAATGAACAAAATAAGTTATTATAAACACTTTATTACAGATCTTAGGTCAGATTTTTGCAAAGGATCATCATGTTCTTGATAAATGAAAAATGTCGATAACAAAAGTTTTACATAAAAATAGACTTTTAATGAAAAGAATAGAGAAATAGAGAATTTTATATTTCCCTCCCTGTTTTTCCTGGACTAGAAAAGTGCAAAGTTCATTTTGCGATGGTAACACTTAACTCAAAAATATTGGACCAGTTCATGCATGTGAATGAATGCCTGAGTTGTATTTCCACGTTAAAGTCCTAGATTGTATTGCTTTGTATAGAGCAAGCTCTGTTTTGAATACGCAGAATGTTTTACGATTACCTAGCAGCTCCAGAGCAGTGGTAAAATCACCGGTTTTCTGCAGAGTTTCTCTTTCGTGTATGATGTTTCCAATCTGCTGCCATTCAGCTATCACTTTCAGATGGACTGTGCGGTTCCCCACGGCAGAATGGTTATAGTAGACAAAGGGCTCCTTGGTAATCTGATACATCCTAGGTACAACATTAAAAGGTTTATAATCAAAATCACCTCTTATCAAGTACTTGTCTATTTCTGATGTAAAATTTAAAAAAGGATAAGCTCTAATATTTTTCTTTATAGACAGTGCTATAGTCAGCTGTGATTCTAATTCTACTTTATGTCCGTATCAATCAGGATTGATGAYTGCGGCACTACATTGGTATAAAACCAATAAAGCTACAACCAGTATCAGGCCCAGAGAGTGTTTAACTTGATGCATTTTTGCTCAGGAAACAGGATATCGCTACAGTAATTCATGGAATGGAGTAGGAAGAGATGGTAAAATATGAAAACTACCTTTATAGCGGGTGGGCTATAAGCTAACTGAAGCACTTGAAAGGGGGAAAAAAAAGAAAAAAAAAAAAAAGAGAGAGAGAGAGAGAGAGAGAGAAGAGTTTAGTATTCAGGAACCTGACATTTCTACTCATGTACACACATTCCTGCTGGGTATATTTTTGCATTCAGAGAAGAAAACTAACTGAATGGCTTTTTCTCCTCTCTACTGCAGAGTTGTGTGAAGGCTAGATACTACCCACAGTTTTATTTCTGACAGCTCAGAGCTATGTTGGATGGGTTGGTAATTTTTTTCATTTTGTTACTAGGTCAGCATTTGGTGTGTGTTAACCTACAGCTCTGTTATTTGAGAGACCTAGCAATCTTCAAAAGTTCACAGAATCAGTAAGGTTGGAAGGGACCCCTCTGGAGACCATCTAGTCCAACCTGCCTGCTCAAGCAGGGTCACCTAGAGCATGTTAGACAGGGTTGCGTCCAGGCRGGCCTTGAAGATCTCCACAGAAGGAGACTCCACAACCTCTCTGGGCAACCTGTTCCAGTGCTCCGTCACTCTCACAGKGAAGAAATGCCCCTTCACGTTCAGGCAGAACTTTCTGTGCTTCAGTTTCTGCCCATTGCCTCTTGTCCTGTCACATGGGACAACTGAAAAGAGTTTGTCCCCATCCCCTTGACACCCTCCCTTCAAGTACTTGTAGACATTGATAAGATCCCCCCTCAGTCTTCTCTTCCCCAGGCTGAAGAGGCCCAGCTCTCGCAGCCGTTCCTCATAGGGCAGCCCTCTAATTATCTCCGCAGCCCTGCGCTGGACTCTCTCCAGTAGCTCCATGTCTCTCTTGTCCTGGGAAGCCCAGAACTGGACACAGTACTCGAGATGAGGCCTCCCCAGGGCTGAGTAGAGGGGCAGGATCACCTCCCTTGACCTGCTGGCAGCGCTCTTCCCAATGCACCCCAGGAGACCATTGGCCTTCCTGGCCGCAAGGGCACATTGCTGGGTCATGGTCAACCTGTCATCCACCAGCACTCCTAGGTCTTTCTCTGCAGAGCTGCTCTCCAGAGGGTCATCCCTCTGCTTGTACTGGTGCCTAGGGTAAGTTCCTTGCCTAAGATGAGGTCTATTTATCAGCAGCTAACTGTAGTAAAAATTACTTACTGGCCAACCACAGGGAGGAATACTGTTTCCATTTTCCTAAATGGACACATTATGCACAAATTATTCTCACATTCAACAACCTGCTAGATATTCTGCAGGCATGGCGATAGTCTAAAGCAACAATCTATGCTAAGTAACTTTTTCAGTTATTTGTTCAGCTCACAGCACAGATTGTAATACACCTAAGTACCTGTTTGAACAAGAAATTTAGGTCTTTCAAACATCATCCTTCTGTGACTCYGCGGTACCTTCTGCCCCCAAGGTTTCATAATCCACCTGGACATTATGCTAAGAGTGCACTAACTGAGAAAGGCACATGCTTTGTGCTGTGATTTATCGGGATTTCTCCCTGCATGTGCATCTCAATCAGAGGCACCTTGAATATTCATCAAGGGAAAACAACTAACCATACTTACCCTTCCCCAAAGTTCCAGTTGTAGACAAATGATGCTGACTTGAAGTAATCACTTGGGTCATGAAGACAGAAGGAAATCCGGGTCACGGTGTCTGTGGATGAGCTTGAACCCTGCTTGATAAACGCGCTGCCTTCTATCTGGGCAATGGTAAGATTCCCTGTAATAAATTCTGGAGAATGGTAAGGCAGAGAAAGAATGACAGCATATATCACTTTCGTAGTGTGCGCTGCATGAATTTCAAAGCATTATTTAAAATGTACTGCTTAAGTTTTTCTGTGCCCCAGTGCAAGTGGTTAAATGTGTTGTATATTTATTATTCAGTGTTGTTATATATATTATTGAGGCACAGAGATTAAATGAYTTACTCAAGGTTATACAATTRGTCATGATAAAGCCACTGATAGAACCAAGAGGGAAAAATCTTGGGCTGATTTAGGTCCATAACAACTTTTACTATTGATTTTAGAATAACTGAGATTTAACCCCAAGAGTATAGATGAAGGGATTCAGGATCAAGCTAGTACATACTCCCTTCATTTTCTTTTTTTAATTTTTAGCTACGTCCATGGAAATGACAAACTGACTACTATGAATAACAGGTGTGCTATACATTGTTAATAACAAAATTGTGAAATGTTGATATTTCACGTCTGCCAGCAATTCTATGTTCATTTCTTTAGCTTATAAGTAAAAAGATGTTCTAAGGATTAGCAGAAATTGAGCTTAAAACGTTCTAACCTATGAATAAAGAGGTATCGTGATGATAGGCTGATCAGCTCATTTTAAAATTAATATGATATAAGTTACCAGCAGGACTCTTACCCTGTTAAAAATTCATTAAATCTGGTTAACCGCTATCTTGATGAAGCACAAATAAAAGAATCACAATTGCTGCCGCAGAATAGGGTTGATAATGCAGATCTAACTGGAATTGTAATTCATATTTTTTCATTGGCAACTACCTTTGTGCCCCTGTGTATTTTTGTTATTGGCAACTACTTTTGCACCCAGGGTAAGAGTCCTGCTGGCAACTTACATCCTATTAATTTTACAATGAGCTGATCAGTGTATCATCACGACAYCTCTTTATTTATAGGTTAGAAAGTTTTTTAGATCACACTCTTGTTTGGGGAAGGCAGAAAGGCACAATGGGATCTTAATTTTCATAGCTATAAAAAGTTTCTATCCCTTTTGCTAGTAACACGAGAATATAAGTCAATGCAAAAAGAAAAAGGAATAAGGAGATATTCAGCAAGGCAGCAATTTTTAAGAGAGAGAAGATCTTATGTACACACTTATAAAGGTTCATCCAGTAAGCTTGGTGTTTCTCAAAGAAAAATTGCAATAGCTATTCCCCAAAATGTCAGGTGTGCCCTATGGTTGGCTCTTTTGTCATTGCTCACGTCCTTTGCTGCTGCTGCAGAACGTGGGGTTGGTCTATTTTGGAATGCACAAGGAAAGCAGCTGGGATATGTGGCTGGAGGGACACAGCTGCCTGTCATTGCAGGAAGGGATTGCAGGAAGCCCTCAATGGATGCTTCATGTTGATCCCTGCTGCAGAGCCTAGGCTCACCACACTGCCTCAYTGGTCAAGTTGACAAAAAATGCATATTTATGATTATGAATATTCACAGTAAGATGTAATTTTGCAGTGCAATATTTGAAAATGCAGCTGTGACTCCACATCTCATTTCAGGATGATCATTCTGAACTTTAAAAGAAAGCTTACGGCTCTGTTATGTACTTTCTATGTCACGTAAAAGGGAAAATTAGTAGATTGTGACTCCTTCCAGTCATCCTAACAGTAGGACTAGAAATGCCGTCCAGCAATAGAGGCAGCACTGCTTTACAAGTCTGGGTACCACCAAACAACACTGATGGTGAACTAAAGCTACTGGAACATCTAGCTTGGTTCCCCTAAGGATACTGGCAGCACCACGCTTGCTTCCTGGACACAGGGAGGCAGCGTGGTCTGGTTGGCACACTGCCTGCCCAAGATGGCCTTTGCTCATTCAGATGCTAGCAAAGGTAGCAACTGCTCTGATGTATCTTGAATCCCCGAAGAATTCAAGAAGTTGTAAAGAAGCTGTAAAGCTGTTACCTGTGACATGAAGTACAGTGACGTTTCTAGCAACAGGTCGACACAACCAGCAGTTCCTGTGAGTCACCCAGACAGATACAGGAAAAGTGCCAGGAAATTCACCAGTCACATTAATGAGGGAGTGAAACCCCTGCTCCAATTTATCAATGAGAATCAGAGGAGCATAAATCCARTTAAAATGATACAAGTTTGAGGTGATACTGTTGTTCTTCATRCTTAGACTGGCACGAACAGTAGCTTGTGCTCCAGTTGTGATGGGACCGTTGTTGGTTATTTCTAGATCATATTCCTCTGTAAAAATCAGAAGAAAAAACTCTTTGTACTGCAATGCTTTTTTCCCATATTTTCACTAGTCAGCTGTAGTTCTGTGATTCACAGCGACACTAATGACAACTAAGACTTTACCACCTTCGTTACCATGTAAAAGCCTAGAACTGAAACTGTTATGCATGTATATATTTGAGTTCAAACAGGTAGCATTCAAGGGTATGTTAGAATTGGTCCTAAAAATGTTAACAGTAAGGGGCAGCCTAAGCAAAAATGTTAATTAGAACATCCCCAAAGCTTTGATGAAGTTTTACAGCCAGAGCTGGGCTATAATCCAACACTATGATCATTAATGATMTAATACCATACTCACTAAACTTCTWGCCACTTGAAACACCTCAGATCAGATTCCAATCTAATCTGTGTTGTTTCAATTCTCACTYAAAACAGTAAGAAAGAGTCACACGGTAAAATGGATTTGTATGGCAGAGGAAGCTCCTTTGCAAAGAAAAAGGCAGGCCATGCCAGCCTTGCCTTAGCTAGGCTAAGATTCAGTGTAYGGGCATCTGCAGATGTAGACACATGTTCACTAGTGTTTTCAAAAATATTTTGGCACCTTATACTCATTTCCMCTGTTTGGCATTTGGGTCCATTTTGAAAATTGCATTAAGCATGAAAATAACTTAAACACAATAAAATAAAAGCAGTTTGTGCAGTTCCACTTCTGTTTATTGTTATTATTAAAGCCAGAGCTATAGTGAGGAAGTCAAGGTGAGAACACAGCAAAATTCCCTGCAGTTACTGAAAGGGCAAATTACCAACTCGCCTTACAAAATCTCTCACTGGGCAAAGCCTTAAAAACGATCTTTCAGACCCAGGTAGGATTTCATACAGTGGTTTCCTTTGTCAGCTCTGTTGACCCACAAGTCCCACCTTCTGCCTTAGTACAAAAACTCAGCACTAGCTTCTTACCTACAATCTACAGTTAACTTCCCTTTCTAGAAAAGAACCAAAGATCTGAGTATAAATTAAACTTGTATGTTTGAAGTTGCAAGTGTTACTACATCCCAATGTTTGATCAGTTCAGTCCACAAGGGCAAAACAAGGGTTCTGGCTGCGTGGCTTTCACAGCTGGGACAGTGAGGAGCGAGCTGATGCTGAGATCATGACCCTGGAAAACAGCCCTGCTGCTCTGCCTTGCCCCTCCTTATCTCCCCTGCTGCATTCACAGGAGCTAGTTAAGCTCTTACAACTACTAGTACAGGCAGAGTTAGGTGAGGTTTGGTTTTATGGAATGGATACCAAATGCAGCTTTTCCCCAGGTTTCAGTGCTGGGAAAGCACTCCTGTACGTCTTCTGTAGGTTAAGGAATAGCAGTGCAAGGTTAAAGGACTTGCA
Organism: Rhea americana; assembly: GCF_003343005.1. Lineage (NCBI taxonomy): Eukaryota > Metazoa > Chordata > Aves > Rheiformes > Rheidae > Rhea > Rhea americana. Next base: position 3,524,382 of record NW_028185039.1, on the reverse strand, counting down.
TACATTAGAAAACAAAAATCCCCAATGCAGCAACCACTGAAAGCTGCGAGCTGGGGGAGAGCCGGGAACAGCCCGTTTTCGCCTCCCCCGCAGCGTACACAGCCTCCTCCGCCGGCGCCCGGCTAGCTACCGCCTCGCAGGGGCCCAGCGGGCCAACGCCGAGCGGGGCGCTGCCGCCTCGGGGCTCCGCTCCCGCTCGGGGCTCCGCTCCCGCCCGCCCTCCTGCAGCAGCCGCAGAAGGCTGCAGGGCCCCGAGCGCAGCCGCCGAGCTCTCGCCCACCTGCGGCCGCCGGGGCGGTTCCCGGGCGGGGGGGAGCCCTGGGGCTGGCCAGCCCCCGCGCTGCCCCTCGGCCAGAAAGGGACCCCAAACGTTTCGTTAAGCCCCTAATGTCATCGCACAGACCCCGGGCGCTAGGTAAGGCTGGATGCAGCAGGACAGCGAGGAACAACCGCAGGTT
>NW_028185039.1:3454229-3523132 GCF_003343005.1 Rhea americana | reverse complement strand
GCTGAGCGCGAACGGCCGCCGGCGCCGCGCCCGCTGCTCTCTGCCTGCCGCGCGGCTCACGGGCCCGCCGCGTCCCTCGCAGGTGCGCTGGGCTTGACCTGCTGCGCCGRGAGCCGCCCCGCGCTCCGCCGAGATGGCGTTCGTCTCCGCGCAGGGGCCCACCGTGGTGGACCAGACCACGCTGATGAAGAAATACCTGCAGTTCGTGGCGGCGCTCACGGATGTCAACACGCGTAAGATGCTTGTGCCCTTGCGTTGCGGGCTGCGCCGCGCTGGCGGGGTGAAGGCGTGCTGGAGTCGCTTTGCATCTTGTTTGAGGTCTGGTTTTTGAAGAAGCAACGTGACGAGTTATGTTTGCGTGAGCYGGAGCGAGCTGCGTGCGTGGGCCGTCGTGTGCAGAGGGGTGTTGGCGAGACCGCCGGGCCGTACGGCTGGGCGGCGATAGCTGGGCCGGTGAGGTCTGAGTGCTGCTTTGATCGATGGATCTGGCGATTTCTTACAGCGCGGTTTTACATTTAATTTCTCTTGCTTCAATTTCCATTTTCAGCTGATGAAACCAAATTGAAAATGATGCAAGAAGTCAGTGAGAATTTTGAGGTAATTAAAAAAAAAAAAAGTTGCTTCCTGGACGACAGCCCCACTTGTGCTTAATGTGTGTCACCTTAATTTCATATGTTACATGGTTAAAAGCTTAATCTTAGTATCTTATGATTTATCTAGTTGTCAGTGCTAGGTGTCTATTTATGTACGAAATCTCTATGTTTCTGTCTTGTTTGGAATTAGCAAGATCATTGAAGAATTATGACTTTTTGACCTAGAGAACTATTTCATTCTCTAATCTTTTCTTGGTAAATGCTTAAATAAAGGTGCTGTAATGGAGTTTTTTTTTTCCATTTTACTTGTCAGTCTGAAACCTATGTATTTGGAATTTTATTTAATTCAGTTGTATATTTAGTCCTTATGAAGTAGAGGACTAGATGGGCCTTCCATGATTTTTCTGAATAATTTTCTAGCACAGAAGCAAGGGGGGAGTTGTTTGATGCAGAAACTGACATTAGAAGTGGAGACAGCTCCACTAACCTTTTTTGCTTTGAAATAAACCATCAAGTTTAGATGAGCAGCAGTGAAGATTGAGGCGCAAGTTAAACCAGCTATGTGTTAATAGAAATAATGTGTTTATTGAATACTGAGTTACTATGTGACTATTTTGAAGTTATGGAGAACTTGTTATTTTGTAGCGTAAGTTTAAGATCTCTGAATCACTGTAATTCTCTGTATCATCTAGTTAGTTACACCGCTTTGAAAATGTACTTGCAATAACAATGCCCTACTGTAATATACKCTGTCCTTATAAACTTCGTTTGAAGTGATCTCTATTAGTCTGAGATACTGAGACAGAAATACCTGTTCCAGTGCTGTTTAGTGTCTTCAGGTATTTTTCTGTAAGCTTTGCGTAAAGTTATGTCCAACAAGTTGTTGCATTCTGGCGCTGTTTGTGCAATGTTATACTAATTTTGGTTGTTCCTGTGCTATTAATGGAATTTCCTGTCCAGTGAATTGTTTGATTTAGTTCAGGTTAACCCAGAGGACTACAATTTGAGCTAGTGTAACTGTATGATAAAATTAAAAGGCTGAGTTCTCCCTTAGCTTGTATGAGCAAATAAGCAGTCATCTGTGGTCTGTGTCTGTTAGTGGTCCGAGTGGGCAGAGATTAACATTACCATGACTGTCTAAAATATCYTTTTGGAGTTTCAGTGTGTGTTTATTTCAAAGATGACAGGCTAGCCTAATTTGATATCTAAGTAAAAGAATAGTTGTAATGGCTTAATCTACTGATTTGCCTGGAGTCTGAAAGCTGATTCTCTTTGTTCTTGTCATCAGTGGARAAGAACTTGTTCAGTGTTTGTTTTGATAATATTCAAGATAGAGCACTTTTCTTCTGTTGCTTGATTCTGTAGTGTGGGCCTGCATATAAAGATAATGATGACTTATGCTCAAATACGGTTTAGTTTATATGAAACTAGAAAGGAGCAAGAGGAACCACTGATGTAGTGGTCTTTTTCTTTTGCCCAGAAGTTATTGTTACATGTTGTTCTGCTAGCAATTAGATGGACTCCTTTCATCTTCTGTTTCCATAGCCTCTGTTTTAACTCTCTTCAGTCACCTACTTCAGTTTCCGATAACTGTAAACTTTATTAGGTTTCYTTTTTTCTTTTTACTCCTTTAAACAAATATTTTTCACTTCTTAGCAGTTTGTTGGAAGTTAAGAGTGTTTGAAGTCTGTTGGTTGCATAATTGATCTTGATGCGTCTGTAGCCAGGGGTTGAACTGGGTATGAATTGATGAGTATGGAGGGATTTGAAATGAGGTTTAAAACCGAGGTGCTTCACCGTAATGTTCTCCACTTGACACTGCCAGTTTCCATGCTAGCTGCATAAGGATCTTCTTCTAGGACTAGTAGAGGATACTGCTCTTTTGTTCTACTTTCTGGATGGTAACATTTGATAATCTTGAATCTTGTTTCTCAGAAATGATCTMGTTTGGGAGAAGTTTTCCCTTTTCTCCATTTCTTCACAGAGAGTCTGGATTCTAAAAGGGGAGAGAGGAGAATCTTCACTGTATTTCCAGTCCCTGTTTTGGCATTTGCCTTCCTTTAAAAGTTTACACAGTCAGCCTCCGTTACTGCTGTTTGATTTCAGCAGTGTAATTCTGAACTTGATTAGAACAGTGGAATTTTTAGTTTCTGGTATGGCTCAGGACACCAATTCACAGGTGGCAAAGAGTGGTATTAATTGTCTGCCCTTTGCAGTTTAGCATGGATGTTAGGAAGGTGTTTTCAGAAGTGTAAGCTGGGTTTATGAATGAGTTCACGAACCCCTTCCCAAGTGTGTGGCAGTACCTGTATGATTTTCTGTGTGAATCTTTCCTTCCTTTCTTCCTCCAAATGAGAATACAAGAGCAAAGTGGGATCATTATGGCATAAAGTTGGGGAGGCTAGGAGGGAGCTGTGAAAATTGAAAGACTGTAGGGGGGGATGAAGGAGGAGAAGATACAGACAGACACTCTTTGGAAGATCTTTGAGGTGAAGAGAAGATGAGGATAAATCTGCTGTTGATAATATCCTGTCTTATGTTTAAAATGTTTTTTGTGCCCTTCTTGTGCTATCTTTCTGCTTTCTTGAAAGTTCTTGAGATAAGAAACTGTTTGCACAGTATGTAGTGTAATAAGATTTGTGAATGCATGTTATGAAATCTCACTGCAAAGCAGAGAAAAATAGTAGAAACCTGTCAAAGGAGATGGCTCTGTGTAGATTTTATGTTATACAGACAGGGAATGATGCGAGTAAACCTCTAAAAATACTTATTTATGGCTTCAAAAGAAAACTCTATTTTTGTCTATACCTTCCCTAAACGTTCCAGTATGCTTCTGTATCACAGATACTTCAGGGAACTGCCCAATGGCACTTATGTGAACTATAGTCCAGTTTTCAATTACATCAAAGTGGCCAAGTTAGGTTTTTAAAGCAGATGCAGCATTTGCAGATGGAGGAAGCTTGCTCCTTTAATACTGTTTCTGGCTTCACAACAAGTGGAAAGGAGTGAGATCATTTTCACAAAGGAAAGAAGTACTCAGTTTAGGTGATGTATGTATGTACATATCTCTGCAGAAATAACTAAATTCTCAGTTTAACTGTGTCTGAGAAGTCATGAGTATCCTACTGCAATAAACTGTGAGTGTGTATTTAAGTCTTCTTGTCCAAGAACATATCAGATTTTTTTGTATTTGAAATAGCTGTTTATTATTCAAATATGTTTTTTTCCTATGTGAGGTGAAGGTGTTAAAACAACAAAACAATCATATTACTGTCTGTTGGGGTTGGAGGAAAGATAATTGCCATTCACTTCTGTTCRTTTCAGTAACGTCACTAACTCTGTAGTATGTCAGCGGATGCTTAATCACTAAATCCATTAGAAAACAACTAAAAATTTTTAATGCTGGTTTTGAATGTAGATTGAGGTAATGTGTATAATGCATATTACATCAGTCTCCTTTATTTATTTATTTATTATGATTAGAATGTGACGTCGTCTCCTCAGTATTCTACCTTCCTGGAACACATCATCCCAAGATTCCTCACCTTTTTGCAGGATGGAGAAGTTCAGTTTTTGCAGGAGAAGCCAGCACAGGTAAACTGCGCAAAGCGTCTGCTACATTTTTGCAATGTGTGTAATAAGCTCCTCATTCATTGAAGTACTTCATTAGCCTAGTGAACTCATTTTTGCATAGACTTTGCAGTTAAAAATTGATCTGTCATTTGGAGTAGAATCAAAAAAGAACATTTATAAATTATTTGTAAACTTTGCAGATTTTTACTTCTGAGAACAATGAGGAAAAACAGACATGATAGTGTTGACTGTTTCACTGTAAAACTGTGAAATACTGACTTCATTGTGGAATGAAAGGCTAAAGTTGAATCTGTATCATTAAATATGACTTTTTTTGTAGCTGTCAATTTGTTAAGATTTACCTTATTTTCTTTATTCCTCTCTGTGGGTACTAGGAAGTATTATATTCTCATATAAGTGTACATCTGAGAAAAGTAAATGTTTTTTTTTCTTGGTGTTGAACTGAAAAAAAATGTTACAGTCAATTGTATTTTACGGGCTTTTAAAAAGTTCTAGCAGTTTTCAATTTTTTTCCTTTGTTTGCAGCAACTCCGAAAGTTAGTGCTTGAAATAATTCACAGAATACCAACAAATGAACATCTTCGTCTTCATACCAAAAATATTCTGTCTGTGATGTTTAGATTTCTAGAGGTACTGTTCTTTTCTTTTCTTTTCTTTTTTTTTTTTTTTTTTTTTTTTAAAAACTCTTTTAGATTTCCATTAAGATTTTTCTCCTTATCTTCAAAAATTGCTAGGGGTATGATTTTAAATAGCAGTGCTGGCTCTGCTTCCAGAGCAGGAGAGGAGGGTCATTCTGTTTAGTCTTCACCAGTATGAAGATAGCATCTTACTATCCACAGGATTTTTTGCAGTCTTCTTGCCCTTTAGAAACTTGGATTTTGTAAGTGCATGAAACTGTTCTGTATTCTAGACAAGATTTCTTTCATGAGTACTTTTCTAGCTTATGATCTGTAAGAACTTGCAGAACATAAGTGCAGATACCTTATTTTAAAAGCTTTTATAATGATTCGTGTGTGGAATTGAAAGTGTTGCTATTTGAAGCCTACAGAAAATAATCTGATTTATGTGGAGGCATCTCTGTGCATAAGTAGTTCYATTAATGTCTGTCTATCTATAGGGTGTTGCAAACAGATCTGATGATAGAGAGCAACTGAAGCTTTTGGACTTTGTCCCATTAGGGATGAATTTAATTTTAGCCGTAGTCTRTGGTTGCAAGGTGAAGTTATGTCAAGTGAAAGACATCTTTCTTGCATATGTTTGTATTATCTCAGCAACTTAGAAGTGCTCTATTAAGTAAACCTTTAAAGCGTTTAAAATTAATCTTGGAGTAGTCAAAAAAATGCAGTAGTAGGCTCTCTCTCTCTCTATATATATATATATTTATATATATATTTTTTTTCAGACAGAGAATGAAGAAAATGTGCTGATTTGCTTAAGGATAATTATTGAATTGCACAAACAGTTCCGACCAGCAATCACTCAGGAAGTAAGTCATTCATTTTATTATGTGGCATAGAACTTGGCTGATATATTGTGGTGACCATATATTTAAAAAAAAAGATTACCTTAAAGTAATGTTTGCAGAGGACTATGCAATTCTAGCACTCCTGGGACAAAGCTGTTAAARCTTGGTTGGGTTTCTGTTAAGTGTCTGCAGGTAGTATTATTTGACTTAGGAGGATCTCCAAGAAGAACAAAATTTCCCAAGAAGGGAAGAGAATTGGTGCCTTTTTAGTTTGAGAAGGAAAAACCTGGAAAAGGGAATGTTATGATTCTTACGGGTTCTCCCACYGTTGTGTTGCTCTTGTAACTTACAAAGGAGTATTTGAAAGTACGTGCATTTGTTTTTTTCCTCCTTTTCTTGATTTTTCTCCTAAAAAGATTTAGTTCTCTTATGATAATCTTTTTTTTTGATGACGTCATATTGGAACAATGTTGAGATGATAGTTAAACTGGAGTTTTTCCAACTATGTTCAAGATAGTATTAATAGAAGGAAAATACTTTTCCAATTCCTTTCAAACATCATGAAAGTTGCACTTTAATGGTGATCGAAGATTTCAGGTGTAAAGATTTCATGTCAAGTTTTCAAGTGTACTGTTAATACAGAGATTCTAAAATAACAATTCTTTTTCTTTATGGCAAACTGACTCTCTTTGTTTCCTAGATCCACCATTTTTTGGATTTTGTGAAACAGATTTACAAGGAACTTCCAAAAGTAGTGGTGAGCTTTTTATTCCCTTAGTTGCCCTTGATATGGTCAGAAAACTCATTTTTACTTCTTAATTTTACCTCAAAAAGATATGAACATAATTACTTTTACTTGGGCTGTGTGGTATGGAGTAAATACAATTGTAAAGAAAATGTTTAAATAACACAAAACACTTCTAAAAATAGAGAAATTCAGACTTTGAATCAGAAGACCTTCTGTTTGCAGCACAGTGTCACCGGTATCAACAGACTGAAGTACGGTTACGTAATAAAACATAAATATGTTGACCACAGTGCTATCAATGCAGACAGTGGTGGGGTGGTTTTGTTTGTTTTGTTTTGTTTTTGTTTTTGTTTTTTTGATGGAAGGGTTACATGACTTACTTCCCTGTAAACAGAGTTCTTCAAAATGCCTGATAATGTAGTATGCTTTTCTTCCTTATTGCTACAGAATATTTGCGTGACTGTTTTGCTTTAGCAAAACAGTCACCTTATTTGGGGATGCTTTTCTRCTTCTTGCTTAGCGGGAGTGAAATTAGTGATTACAGGATGTGTGTGCAGTTGTGGTCCTGTTCTGTAAACATGATATGCAGAGAAGACAGATATCTGCAGTAAGATGTATTCCTAGTATATCTAGGAATTCTGGTGAGATAAATGACCTTGAGACTATTAGTAGCTTTATTATATTCTTTCTTCTGCTCTTTGTCTTCTTTAGAATCGGTATTTTGAGAATCCTCAAGTGATTCCAGAAAACACTGTTCCTTCTCCTGAAATGGTTGGCATGATTACAACAATTGTGGTGAAAGTAAACCCTGAACGAGAAGACAGTGAAACAAGAACAGTGAGTATTCTAACTGCTCTTTAACTACAAGATGGTTCACATCAGAATATCCTGAATTATGAAGGCAATTAAATAAAATAATCTYCCTTTTTTGTTTGTTTTGCTTATCAAGATTTATTTGTAGAAGCCAATTCAGACTTTTCAGATATTTGCTATGCAACTCTAATTACAGTATTTTTACTTCATGTGGTACCAAGTGGTTTTGTGCTCCTTAAATATTAACTATGAATATAGTRTAATTAAAATAAGGAATTTATTTTAAAATGAATTTTACATGCCTTTTGAATTAATCATAAAAATATTTTAAAAACGTGTATTCTCTCTTTTCAGCATTCTATAATTCCCAGAGGATCTTTATCCCTGAAGGTCTTGGCTGAGCTACCTATAATTGTTGTTCTTATGTATCAGGTTAGTATAGTACATGTACTATTTTGCATGCAAATACTTTTTGTTACTGAATTACATGTGTCTGATGGCCTAGTATGTTGGTTAAAAAAAAAAAAAAAAAAAAGAATATTAACTTTTTTAAAAAAATGGAATAGGGTCTAGTAATAGTCCAGTGAGGTGCCTTTGTTTTTTCTGATAAGATCTCAAGTAAGTTCGACTGCAAATGTGAGTTGTAAATTTCTTTAATATTTTTTTCTTCTTTTTTTTTTAAGCTCTACAAACTGAACATTCATAATGTGGTAGCTGAATTTGTGCCCTTGATTATGAACACTATTATAATTCAAGTGTCTGCTCAAGCGAGGTAACAGGATTTTAATAATATTTTCACAATATTTGGAATAAACTACCTAAACCTTATATTCAAGATTGCCTCAAATATTTTTGTCTTGCATTGAGTGCTTTGGCTTCTAGTGCTGTTACTTTTTAATCTCTAAAGTAGCAATGATTATTCGACTTAAAACTGTCCTGCATTAACATTTTTTAAAATTGAAATAATAAAAAATTTGAGTATTTCTATTATTTGTCACTGAGAAATTCATATTGTCCTGTTGATCCTAAGTTATTACTTGATGATGGATTTTGTTATTTTTAATGGAGTTTCTGATAGAAATCCATATTATTGCAGAGTGTGTGTGATGGAGCCCATGTTAGCCAGGACATTAAGGTTATTTAATCTTTATCAGGCCACAGATGATACAATGCTTCACCTAAACTAGAATTTGGAAATGAAAAAAATGTAATATTGCAGATCTGGGCACTGCTTTGCCCTCTTCAAAGAGGGATGTTTCTAACAAGCAGCAAGTGGTACTGAGAAGGGCAGCAGGAGTAAGACTTCTGTCTTTCCTGTTTTGCCAAGAAGACCTGAATGAGATAAGTGGTTAAAACTTGAGAGAGAAGTCTGTGTGAGGAAATGTTGCTTGGAGGGGAGAAATTGCCCAGCTAAGGGAACGGAGCCAGGTGTGTGATGCTAATGCATTGGCTTGGCTTTCTTTAGAAGCCGAAAATTGTATGGCAGCCTCAYGTGTGTGTGTTTCTGCTTGGAGCCTGTAATGTTGAGAAACTGAATGGCAGAGAGCTTGATCTGATGAAAGTGGACTCTCCTAAGATGAGTTCATTCCCTTATGAGGCAAGAACCTCTATCTAAGCATGATTTGAACTGATTCTTTTATGAGCTTTCTGAACCAAGAGAAGAGGAAAAATATAGTAACTACTGTACAATTTAATTTCAGGCAACATAAACTTTATAACAAGGAACTGTATGCTGATTTTATTGCTGCTCAAATTAAAACATTGTCGTTCTTGGCTTACATTATAAGAATTTACCAGGTAGGTTGTGTTTTTGTTATTTTGTTACTATTCATGCAACAGATCTCTAGTTACTATATGACAGGCTAGCAAAATGACTGAGGTGGGTCAGGGGGTTGGAGAGAAAAAGAGTTTGTAYACCAAGTCTGAAGATACAGCTGTGCTTAGTTGCGGTTTCAGGAGTATTCTGATACGAACTCGCAGTAGATAAGCCCTTTACTTTTTTGTATGTTTTTCCCCAAAACACTTATGGARTAAGTGCGGTATTTTATTTTTACAGGTAAACTTTTTAAAGAGAGATCAGTGAATTTTAATTGGATGTTACTTTACAAATGTAGAGTAAAGCTTTAAAGTAGTCTGTCATACTAATTGAATTCTTGTAATTTTTATTTTATAGGAGTTAGTGGCTAAATATTCTCAGCAAATGGTGAAAGGAATGTTGCAGCTACTGTCTAATTGTCCAGCAGAAACTGCACACCTCCGGAAAGAGCTTCTCATCGCTGCAAAGCACATCCTAACAACAGACTTGCGGAGCCGTATGTACTACTCTTTTTAAAATATATCTATGAACTCCAAAGATTCCAACTTTGTGTGCAAGAGCTACACCACTCTGTGTTTTGGGCTATATGTACTTCAGATTATTTGATTTTTCTTTTAAAAAGCAAAAAGAGAACAAAACTCTCCCTTCCTCGATGACTTCCTTTTGTCCCAGACTGGGAATCTTGTCCTGGATTACAGAATAAGAGAGTGAATTGAACAAATGGCTTTTCCAGCTTTCCAGATCTCTGTTATTCTAATTACTAGGCRATGATGCATGTTTGTGTTGGTTTGTAATTGTGCCTGCAGTTGCATGGGTACTAAAAAAAATTAATCTGATAACCTGAGTGGAAGTAGCTCTGTGAAAACTGGTATTRTATGTTTGATTCAGCTACTAAAATTGTCTTTAGCAGAGGAAGGCTATTTTTGATCTGCCTGATTTAACTTTGACTTGGTGGTTATGATTTGTTTTTGCAGAATTGCAAATTTTGTGAAGTATACCCCTCAAATATTAACTTCTGTCTTTTCATCTTTACTGTGTGGTCATTACCYTTCTTCCTTCTCCTATAAGAGTTATGGGGGTGAAAGGTATATATCTTATAGGTTTTACTAGCTCACCAAAAATGTTAGCATAAGTTTACTAGTGCTTGATTTTAGTATTRTAATCACATGGAAAGCTGGTTTTGGACAGGCAGATTTTTTTGCCTCATCTTCTAAGGAGATTAGCTTTAATTCCTCTATATTTCTCAACCTCTCCATAATAACTTCTGAACTTGACCAGTTTCAACAAAGATCAACAGAGGAAATTGATCTTAAAGAAACATTGTTCTGCATCCTTTGGGATCCTTGGCCTTTCGGTRGTGGAGAAAACCCAAGTTAGTTGTCCCCACTGGAGCAAAAAACCAGCAACGTGARTTCAGCAGTTCGTTGACCTGGTAGCTGGCTGATGTTTTAGCATCCCTGTTGGCAGCACATCCCTCTAGTCCTGCACGTGGTACCTGACAACCCCAAAGGGAGCGTAGAAATTTTGAGGGAAAAAGAGAGCATGGCACCGTAGCTGTGATAAGGAGTGTGAGGAGAAGCTGAGGCAGAAAATGCGTACGTCAGTTTAGAAAACCAGGCTTCATTCATCCCACTTTTTCGGAGGAACTTATATGGAAAGATGTTGTGAGGGATTGTTTCATGTTTGTGGGGCGTAACATTGGTATCATAATACTTCTTAGTAGAAGACTTTCCAATTGAGTCTTTTGTTGATTGAGAGTTGACGAATAACAGCAAATGTCTTGCTGTGGAGTATTTTGTCATTGTGGAACTTTGTTTCTGGCCCTCAAAAGAGAGGGCGAGGGGGAAGTAGAGTCACGTTCTCCACTGTAATCACTGGAAAGATGGTCTCTCTCTTAAGAATGCTTCATACAGCAAAATGTGGTAGACACATGAATATTAGATACAGGTGTTCTAAAACCTGAACTAGAAGATAAACATTCAAAGGGAATTTAGAAACTTAACTTTTTTTCATCCCTATTAAGGGATGTCCATTTCAGAAGACTGTCCTGGTTTGGATGTTGCTTCTGAAATTGTCGCATTGTGAGTGTTTTGTAATTTCACCCTAAACTCTTATGTTTTGGAGAGAAAGCGGTAACAAGAGAGTCCCGTTAGTTGCTCAGTGTGAACAATATATAACTGTTTACTTTGTTTTAACTTCTGTTATTAGTTCCTATTAAGAATAATAGCATAATACTAGGATACTCATATTAAACATGTTTCATGCAAACTGAAAGACAGAAGCTTTTGTGCATTTCTTTACTTGCCTTCATTGTCAGATTTTGTGTCTTAATCTCTTTGCCCTGCTAACACTAGCACATCTAAGACAAGTGCATTTTCTGAGCCAGAGTGAGTTGAATGTTGTTCCAACCCTCTTTTTGACTCAGATTTTCTCCTTGCAGTGTTGCCTGTCAACACTGACTGAGCTTTTTCTTGCACCCTGTCTGCTATAGTGGTTGCCTGTAAAATAATGAATTGTCTTTGCATCTGAAATCTTTATTCCCATTGTTTATTTGCTTTCTTGCAGTCTTCTGGACTTCCAGAAACCCCCACTCCTCTCCAAAACAATGCTGATGCTCCTCCTTTCTTTTYCTACGTATTTCTGCAAGATATAACATTCTCTTATAAGCAAACACAGYCTACGTCATTGTCCCTTTTACTTAAGTAGACCTCACTGATTCCTTATCCAGTTCTGATTTGGTTCAAAAATGCTGATCTTATTCCAGAATATCATTTGGAAATTGATGAAGACCAAAGGTTGCTAGGTGCTCATTTTCCTCTTTACCTTTTGCTTATTTGTTAATACATTTTAACTTGTTGTGTTAGCTTATTTGTTAGTATGTTTTAACTTGTGGCAGTATTTGGAGGTAGGAACAATCAACTCTTTCTGCTGTTTCCATCTGCTGCCTTTAAGGYAGAGATGGCTAATCAATTCTGTGAACTTGTTGTATTCTGTATGTAAAAGGAAAAAGGAAATGCTTTGTTCTTGCTTCTTTGTTTGAATTTTTGCTAATAACTTCCCTTTATTACTTGGATCTCAACTTGTGTGTATTCTTCCTCATCTTCTCAGACAGATATTGTAAGATAGGTGTTAGACAAAATTGTGTTGGACAGTGTTGTCCAAACTCATCCTTGCCAATAACTCATTAGTTATACAGCAAAGATCAAAATAATATTACAAGCGTATTTTCCTTCCAGTTGTGACTGTTTCCAGTGTTGTGGTTTTGACTGTGTACTGTAGTGTTACTCAAGGGACAAGTGCCTGTAGAGTTCATAGTTACCAGAGATTAGTTGAAACTTTCCTTAGAAATGACACTGCCTTTTATAAGCTTCAGGAATGAATTTACAATAAACCCACTTTCTGGCTGTGGTTAAAATACCTATGTCAGATGTTTTAATGCCTAACTGTTTTTTATTTCTCTTACCAACCATTATGTATAGCTTTTTCTTTTTCTTTTSTTTTTATTTATTTTTTTATTATAGAATTTATTCCGTGCATGGACAAGCTGTTTGATGAATCTATACTAATTGGCTCTGGATATACTGCTCGAGAGACCCTGAGGTATGAGAGAAAGGTTGAGATATCTGAGTGCCGGCCAGGGCTAGCTTCTTTCAAGGCCTACAGCTATTTACAGTAATATCTGTAGAGATTCACTGTCACGTTTCTAATATTTCCTGAGACTACCAAACTCTTAAATCCTATGTTCAGTGTAAAATCTGAATCAAATGTAAATTGTTTGGTCAGTGGTAGCTTAAAAGTWATTCACTTGCAATTGAAAAAATTAGGCAGAGTACTAACTAGCTGGATTTGACTTTGMTACTTTATTAGGTTTTAGGTGCTTTTGCTAACCAAGTTAGCAAAGTTTCCCAAGGAGGAATTGTTTCTTCTCACTTACTTATCAAGAGTTCCTTATGTGAAGATAATTACTAGATACAGAAGTGTTCACTCTACTAGATTCTTAAACCTAGTATTTGAAAGAAATTAATTTTGAGGTTTATCAGTTTTCWTAAAGACTTTAGAAATCATAAATCATCAAGGATTAATCATGAAAGAGCTTACTAGCTCTTTAAAAACATGTTTTAAACCTGCTAATTTGCTTCTAATTGTATGTAGATGAAGATGCATAGGGATGTTTAACAGTGGGAAGAAAATTGAAGAGGAAGTATTAGTTTTACTGGCGTGATTAATGTGTTTTTGGTGAAGTCAATAATAATTCCCTTGTGTAATTGAAAAAGTATTATGAATCTGCATTACTCTAGCCAGTAATTACGGGTTAAGTATAATTAACAACAATTATAATTGTCCTCAATGTGCTTTCTTCATTTCTTGTTTTTACTGATAGACCACTTGCATATAGTACACTGGCAGACCTGGTGCATCATGTCCGTCAGCATTTGCCACTCAATGATCTCTCCCTTGCTGTCCAATTATTTGCCAAGAACATTGATGATGAGTCGTTGCCTAGCAGTATCCAGACCATGTCTTGCAAGCTTCTGCTAAATTTGGTAGACTGTATCCGGTCTAAAAGTGAACAGGAAAATGGAAATGGTAGAGATATTCTTATGAGAATGCTGGAGGTACCGATTTGTTTAAAATGTTTGATAATAAGTTAAATATTTTTTTTCTTTATACTGTATTGGTAGTCACATTTTGCTTTCTCATTTTTTCAGAAGCTGGAATATACAGAAACAGTGTGCTTACTGTGGTTCATTTTAGTACTTCAGAGAAGCATTTTTTTTTAAATGCTCTGGGATGATATCTTGAGTATAGAGGAGATGCTTGGCCAACTCAGCTTATTCACTCAGTGATTTGTTCCAAAGCAGGAAACGGAATGTCTGTGCTGCTAGGGGTAGCTTAACTCCTTTTTTTCTTGAATTTTAGTTACAATCTACTTTTTCTTCCAATAGAGGAAACAAGAATGATACCTACTATTTTTTTCCCCTTCTCTGAATGGTAAAATCTTGAAAGAGGATTATCTTATAGGTCCTTGGCATAGATCAATGCAATCTGTAAGATGTGAAATATCCACACTTTCAAAAACTAAGGGTCCTTTTTAAGGACCTTCTTTACATGGAGGTGCTTTTGTTATTTTTAAAAATTGGACAAGCATGCTGAAAGCTCTCTGTCACTGTAATGCCAATTGAAGTGGGTCTTCTATTCCAGTTTTCTCAAACTGAAGTTGTTTTCTAATAGTTTGAAGATAGAGTTAATCTTAAAAATAAACTTTTACTTTTTATCTACTCCTGTTTGTTTTTACAATTGAAAAGTTATGTAGCACAAGTGTTTAGTCATCTGTTTGCTTATTAAATGAAAAATTATAATAATGTGCAAATCCARTGTCCAAAGGAGATGCATCTAGGGAAGAGAGGAACACACAGAACTGTATTAAGAGGATAAAAATTTCTGTGCCTCTCAGATTTTCAAGTCTAGATCTACTTGGCTTGATCAGATAATTTTAAACTAAGACCATGTACAGCATGAGTCTTGTTTAGTATCAACCAAGGGACAGAAATGTTGGGGACCACTATTCTACAGAATTATTACTTTCTAAATCTGATCTAATTTATAGATTATCAGTTTAAATTCTGTTTTTATGCGTGTTTTTAAGTGACAAATTCTAGACTTCTAAAACTAGTAATAAATATTTATAGCGTGAAATATTAAGTCTTTTTTTTAATATATGAGTTCAAATGCCAGGCAGCGCTTTTCATTTTAAATTAAATAATCATAGAGATATCTGTTTTTAGCTGATGATTTATTAGTTTTTAGCAAATATTTTACTTTTGKAAAATGTTTAAAATAAACAGAATAGTTGGTTGATATATATGTATAAAAGTTTGTGGTCATTTGAATGATTCCAGAAATACTTAGCTGCAATTTTTTTGATCTGAATGTTGACTTGAAGTATTAGTATTTTAAAATTTAGAATCATCTTTGAAAGAAGAAATTTATTTTTCTCCCCCCTCCCACTCTTCCATTTGCCTTTTCTCCTTGTGCCTTAGGTTTTTGTTCTGAAATTTCACACTATAGCACGATACCAGCTTTCTGTCATTTTTAAAAAATGCAAGCCACAGTCTGAACTTGGGGCCGCTGAAGCAGCGTTACCTGGAGTACCAACAGCAGCAAATGCAGCGCCTGTGCCTGTTCCATCTCCTGCCCCAGCTGCTCCCGTGGCCCCTGCACCAGTGCCGGTGTTTGAGAAACAAGGAGAGAAAGAAAAAGAAGATAAACAGACATTTCAGGTCACAGATTGCCGAAGCTTAGTAAAAACTTTGGTCTGTGGTGTCAAGACAATCACGTGGGGCATAACATCGTGCAAAGCTCCTGGTGGTAAAACTGCATAATATTTAAATATATTGCTCTTTTGCAATTCTACTGTTAAAATTGTAGCATAAAAGCAAATGGTATTTTTAACAAGTAACTACTGTCCTGTTCTTTGTCTTCTTTCAGAAGCACAATTCATTCCTAATAAACAGTTACAACCTAAAGAGACTCAAATCTATATAAAACTGGTAAAATATGCAATGCAAGCCTTGGATATTTATCAGGTATGTAACTTGATCACATAACACTTCTCTTTATATAGTGTCTGTGTATTTCAGATCTTTTAATTGGGATTTCTTTATCACTACAAAAACAATTTCAGGAGCAGTGTATTTTCATGAAGTTTTTAATGTCATGACCCCATCTAGCATGAAACTTTATCAGTTTAAAAGTATTTAAGGAGTTGCAAGAAACATTGTTTTCCTAACAACTATTACTGTTTGTGTTTATGTAAGTGGATCAGACCTTAAAAATCTACCTTTTTTCTTTCATTTAGTGACTTAAATAATTTCTTCCAAGAGTGTTTTTTAGCWTAGTAATTAATTGAAGCATTCACCTGGAATGTGTTTATCTTCTTTAGTTATAAAGTAGTAGTGAAATGTGAATGTCACCATTTGGAATTGACTTAAGAAATACACTATGRTATCTCCTTGTTGTGTTTTTCTACTCCTGACTTCATGGGTTTAAAGTCTGCACTGACCACACACTATTTTAATGCTTTCTGTTGCTGTTGGCTCTTCTACTTGTGCAGGGCTTGCACCAGAAACTTGCAAAATGTCGTTTTTTTGTAAAAGGTACTTTAAGAATATTGTTATTCTGGGAAGATATTCAAGTTGTATAATGAATATGTACATTTTCTAAACTGTTGTAGGTCCAAATAGCAGGAAATGGACAAACATATGTTCGAGTAGCAAATTGTCAGACAGTCAGAATGAAAGAGGAGAAGGAAGTTCTGGAACATTTTGCTGGTGTATTCACTATGATGAACCCTTTAACTTTTAAAGAAATCTTTCAAACTACTGTTCCATATATGGTGGAGAGAATCTCAAAAAACTATGCTCTTCAGGTATTATGATCCCCTCCCCCTAATTTATAATATTCAGCCTGTAGAAAATAACCTATGCCTTAAAGTACATCAGGCTAAAGAGGACTTGTAAATAGTAATGTTGAAATTAGCATGCAGGATTTGTAATCATTTAAAAAATACTTTGTAAAAATAGTTTTTCAAAAACTTTTCAAACTTAATGCTGCAATACAAACATGAACATTTCAGACTAATAATTATGATGTATTTGGACTTTATTCTTGAAAAGTATTGAACGTTGTGGAGTTCCCATTTTGTTCASAAGGTTGTCCTGTTACTGTTCTAATCTACTGTTTTACAGAACACAATTCTAGTAAGTGTTTAAATTTAATTTTAAATATCGTCAGGTTATATTCTCGGGCAGTTAAGGAAAAGCTCTGATTTTTGTTGCCCAGCATGATTTGTTTCCAATTGAGGATAACTTGAATCATTTGCCCAACAGTGGAGATAGAGGAAGAAATTGCTTCTTGTTTTTGTTTTAAATGGCTAGTGTGTTTGTACCTCTGGTCCTTTCCTTACAGAAAGAGTAATTCCCTTGTGGTTTCTTTTTATAGATTGTTGCCAATTCCTTCTTGGCAAACCCTACTACCTCTGCACTCTTTGCAACAATTTTGGTGGAGTACCTTCTAGATCGGCTGCCAGAAATGGGCTCTAATGTGGAACTCTCCAATCTGTATCTCAAGCTGTTCAAGTTAGTCTTTGGCTCAGTTTCACTATTTGCAGCTGAAAATGAACAAATGCTGAAGGTAAAGATCATCTTGTTCAAAAATAAAAAAAGTCTAGCTTTTAAAGTGTTCTTCAGGAGTTTGAGAAAACATACTGTTTTGCTCTCTCTAACAGTTGATAATGTGTCYGTGTTAGAACTGCTACTAATACATCTCCATTATTCAAGCACTGAATACATTGCCTTACTTACAGGAGGTGGTTTCTGTAACTATGCACTTCATATTTGGAACTGTGAAGTAGTGAGGAAGTCCTGAGTTTAAGTGACTGATTTGTGTTTGTGATCTGGTTAGGATTGCTATAAACCTAGTTACCTTCTTGCGTATTTCTTTTCTTTGTTGTGCTATTAACTTACTATATTTTTACCTCAACTGGAATCAGTATTTTTTTATGTGATGAATCTTTTTTATTAATATTCAATTATATGAACCTCTTTGTTAGATGTATATTTTTGTCCTGTTAAGGACTAGATTGAGAAATGGTAGTTTTCTATATTGACAACGTATTATGTAATTATTCAAAGGAGCTATTTTTTTATGTTGTCAAGAGACCATCTCATTATTCAATGAGTTGAAAAATATGGTGTTCTGGACTTGAAGCAGGACAATACTTTTATGAAAAAGTAACAGCGTCCTCTGTATAGAGAAACTTGAAATATTAATGCAATACTGGTCCTTGTCTCACCATTTCTTTCCATTCTTCTTCTCCCCTACCTTGGAATAAATAAAATATCTAATACAGGTAACAGCATGTTAATGGTTTCTGTGCTTAAGTATTTGTTATAGCAGAGTTAGTTCAGTACTTGTTTCTGGGTAGAACAGAGTTGGAACTACTAATTTTCCTGATTCTTTGAAAGATGAAAGTAATGTAAAACAATGGTTAAATTCTTTTATCATCAAAATCAAGGTCATTTGTATTTTATAAACTGGAGATCCAATTCAAAGAGTGATTTACTACCTTAACAGTTTCATGCTTCTGTTATGGTTCTGTTTCAACAGGATTGATGATATGGGCCTTGGGTAGACAATTTAATTGAATGATGAAGGCCATCTGCAGCATTTGCATGGCAACATAGAGCGCTCTCAAATGTTAATAAAATCCAGAATTGTGTCACTGTTTGTACCTGATCTGGGAGAATCCTTGTATTTATCAGCTATTTTTAACGATTCCTGCAAACTGTGAATTCCTGCTTCTCTAAAAATGCCTCTGACAGTCTTAAATCTTTTAGTTCCGTAATTAGTTTTTCAGTTGTAAAAGTGGACTTTTAAGGTGAATATTTAGTACTCTAAGATTGAATGATAAAGTTAGGTCTAGAGCAAATGAATGTTGTGAAGTGTCTTCTCTTTTCATTTACTTCTAACGTTTCTACTACCCATCCTTAGGCGCTTTGGACCAAATGCTTTTCATTATGTCAAAATTTTTTTTTTTTTTTTTTTTTTTTTTTTTTTTTTTTAATACAGTGTGCTTGGAGTAGTGAGCTGACTCATTTGTCTAAGATGAAAGCTGTGTTTAATTTACGAATGCTCTGGGCTATTGGTGCTTTTTGGATAAATATTTGCTTTTTAACATTTCCTCAACAGCAATGTTAAATTAGCATGGTGTCAGTTATAGTAATTTGAATAGGTTGAAGTACTTGAAGGTTTCGATCTGAAAAACTTGTCTCGTGCTGWACTCTTGTACGATGATGGTAATATTGATGTATTATTAATCATAAAGCTTTTTTTTTTTTTTTAGCCACATTTACACAAGATTGTGAACAGCTCTATGGAACTTGCACAGACTGCCAAAGAGCCCTATAACTATTTCCTGCTGCTCAGAGCGCTGTTCAGATCTATTGGAGGAGGCAGTCACGATTTGTTGTATCAAGAATTCTTGCCACTGTTACCAAACTTACTGCAAGGTAGATAATACCTTCCTTCACCCTACCAGTTTCTGATTTAAATAAAAATAGCAATAAAGTTATGCTGTATAATTAAAAAAAAATCCTAACTTTGATAAGTAGCTGCTGATTTTAAGTTTGGCAGTTATTTAATAACACGAATACGGCTTGCTTTTCATTTACTGTTTCAGGCTCTGTAGTTTTGGCTGCTTCACAATTTCTGTTCTTTGTGTTCTGCTTTTCATTTTTTTATTAGTTGTTTGGATTTTATTTATTTATTTAGCTATTTGCTATGGATAGCTTTATTAGCATAAAGCACTGAGGTGTAAGAGTAGTAGAAGCAGCAAAATTGCCAGGCAGTCACAGGTTTTGTGGGGAGAACTTCACAAAGAAGCTGTGGTGGCTCTGTGCCCTGCAACTGTGTGTACACCAGCCAATGCACGATGAATACAAATGCAAAGAGCATCAGTTCCCCCCCGCCCCGAATAGAAGAAGAGGGAGAGAAGTAATGAAAGTAGTTTGATTAAATGAACATACATACTTGCAGGGACTATCTTGCAGAGATAATGAGGATGAGCAAGTGAATGTGGAGAACTACTTAAACCTATGAAAAAGCTAATCAGAGAAAAATCAGGAAAGTGAAATCCAGTTGTACTCTTCTTCAGCTGTAGGTGTAATTTTTACCGTAGTTAGCAAATATATACGTTATATATAAATCATTATGTAAAATACATGTCCATGTAGAGCTGCTAGCTAGGTTTATGGAATACATGAAATCTTGCTGGTGAAGAAAGTAAGTTAGGGATTATGTTTAGTCTGTACGGGACAGTGAATGTATTTGAACATGTTTAGGTTTTTTCTTCAGGAGTCTAGCTATGTTAAAAACAACTTGCTCTGTGTATATTTGTTTTTACTGATACAAGATTGAGGTTTGGGACAAACTGTCTTTTCCTAGTTTTTATCCACTGAACTAAAGTGCTGTTTTTTTGTGTCTACTATTGAATTTTAGTGTATGCGTTTTCTTTTCATATATGCATGTACATGCATAAATAATCACTGCATAAAATACTTAAATGCACAATTTGAAATTATAAAAAGACCTAATGTAAATTATTTATAAATGCATTATAATTTTAATCATCTTATTAATAGAGATACAGGCTTTACAGATTTTTAAAATCTGGTGTTATTCTGAATTTAGGAAATAGTTCTTAAGCATAAATTATTAATTGTTTTTCCTTCAAATGTATAACTTACCAATGATTTTTCAGGACTTAATATGCTGCAAAGTGGCCTTCATAAACAACACATGAAAGATCTGTTTGTAGAGCTGTGTCTCACTGTGCCGGTTCGTTTGAGCTCGTTGCTCCCTTATCTTCCAATGCTGATGGATCCATTGGTATCGGCTCTCAATGGATCCCAGACCCTGGTTAGCCAAGGCTTACGAACTCTTGAATTATGTGTGGATAACCTGCAACCAGACTTTTTGTATGATCATATTCAGCCAGTTCGAGCTGAGCTTATGCAGGTAAATACGTTTTTTCCTCTTAGACCACTAGAGGTCATTCATTCTCTAAATATTATTAGAGCTTAGTGTGCCACTTGGGATGTAAAAAYGTGAAAAATCTGTCATGAGCCATTGCTGTCTAATTTGCATGCAGAAGGCTAGTGGTGTCTTGCTTTAAATTGAAAACTCTGAAAAATTAAAAATTGAATTAATCTTTTCTTCTTCCACTTGGAAAGTGAAGATGAGAGTCAGGAGCAGTGCTATTGCTGTTTAAGATGAGTTGATTCAGAAAATGATTAAATTTTGGTAACTGGGTGAAAACAAAGAGAAGGAAAACTAACTGCCTTCAGCATATTGTGATTGGGAGTATATAGACTATTGTATGTACAATGAAGATAATTTGAATGAAATTCTGCACAAAACTTATTAAATATAGCAATTCCTTCTAACGTAGTGCTTGCATATACCTTATCTATTACATTTAGCATTTACCTTTTTTTTTTTTTTAATGTAGAAACTAACTTTTGAGGTGAATTTACTTCAGCATTAACTGGTCCAAATATGTTCTTTTTTTGTCCCATCCCCTCCCCCCAATGCACAGTGTTGTATAGCCATAACTATGAAGTTGCATTTSTCTATGCAAGGATTTTGTTACTGATCAAATTAATCTAAAACTGCGCTTAGGAAAAGCTTGTTACAGATCAGTTGAACTGCTAGGAAAAGAATTTGTTTTTATTCCAGCCAGGAGTGTATTTTCTGGAAGTTACACTGGGTCACATACCCAAATAGAAGAATAAGTGTTTACCTTGATCTTTTTTTTTTCCCTTTAATAACTTGAACAAGTGTGAAATGAGAAAGCTCTGACCATCTCACRTTTAAAATACCTCTAGGCTTTGTGGCGTACATTGCGCAATCCTGCAGACAGCATTTCTCATGTAGCTTATCGCGTACTTGGTAAATTTGGTGGAAGTAACAGGAAAATGTTAAAGGAATCACAGAAACTACAATATATAGTCACAGAAATTCAAGGACCCAGTATTACAATAGAATTTTCAGACTGTAAAGCATCTATTCAGCTCCCAATGGAAAAGGTAAGGGCTTAAGTTTTCTATTGCTTTTTTAAACTATGTAATATCAAATGAGAATCTCCTTATAAGACATGCTGACCTAATGAACTTCTTACTTAGTTTTGTCATGCAAAATTAGCTGAGGCTCATCAGCCTGTTTTTTTTTTTTCCCTTCAAAAGCTAAATTGGCACAAGTAAATTTTCTCTGTTGCTGCTATTTTTTTTTTCCTCCTAACTTTTGCTGTGCTGATTGTGTTGGGAGCTCTATTCTAAAACCTCCCTGCTTTCTTTGAAGTGTGCCTGTAATTTGTACTTTGATTATAGACATTCTCCAGTGGTTATTTCAGTGGTTATTCTAATCACTCAAACAGTTTGGCTTTATTTGTTATCTCTGGGCTGGGTATAGTACTTTTAATACTTGCGAAAGCACTATATACTTGTGATACATTGAAATTGTTGTATGAAGTTGCAAGCGTTTAGTTCACACTAATTGCAGCAACCTGATCTGTGTTTATCTCTTGGGATCTGAGAGTCGAGCTGGATTCTGGGTAAATTTGACCTAAAGAGTTTTAATCTTTTCAATTACACTTCCATAGGTATGTGTGATCTGAATTAGTAACAATTTTCTTTACAGGCAGCTGACTCTCTTTGGCTCTATACAGCCAACAGGATTGAAAATAGCTTGGAAAAATGTTTCTTAAAATGCAGATAGTGTTACTCCTCTATACTAAAACTGATGTGAGTTGAATGTGTATAAATACTATAATTGCTGACATTTTTCTATCCCACTGGGTTTAATTTGAACCAAGTTTTCTAAAGTATTTATCCAACTAACCTGTTTGTTTAATGACATGGAAGAATGTTCAGCTTTTTGGGTGTTGACCAAGAAACAATATTGTTCACTGCACACTTTATATTTGTAAAATAGAAATGTCAAATTAAAAAGAAAAAAAAGTAGAATAAATTGAAAATGAGAAATTCATCTTTTCTTTTTAGTGCTTTTGTGGCATCTATGGAACTCTCATTGTTCTTTTCATTGAGATATTAATAAGGTTATTCAAAAGATGATGTGARGGCAGCTGGTTAAGTCAGATAGATGGTTCTCCTTTCAGAAAACTACCCACTTCTTGGTAGCAGAGGCCTTGGAAGGTCACAGTTTCTGCTCAATCCTGTGTTAACTGTTAAATATGGATGATTAGATTTTATTTTACAATTGATCAGGCATTAAAATTGTTTATTTCATGCACCCATAATTAATTTTTACATGGGTTTTTATTTGATGTCTSTCTCTCTCACTTGGTTATAATTTGGGCCACCTAATTTAGTTAAATTTGGGGGAAGGATAGAGGGTAACTTTGTTATATATGTGTGATAGTGAAAACTCCCCCCCCCCTTCCCCCCCCAGAAAAAAAAACATTTCATCAACCTCAAGTCTTATGAGAAGATTGGAATGAACCTTAAATATATTAAAACTAATCTTCTCTTCCTTTGTGAGAAGACTTCTTTCCATTAAGCAATTGACATTTGGAAGTTGCTTACAAAGACATTTAATTCTTATTATGTAACTCTTGATTTATACAGAAAATATGAAAAAACAAATTTTAAGGTAGAGCATTTTTGTACTTGTATACGCATGCATACATGTATAAGTGCATTTATATATCCACAATATATAGGAATTGTGAACAGCAATTACTGCTGGAAGGAAGATGGAAGAAAATTTTCATGGAGGGGGAGAATGAAGGAATATGTCATTTGTGATGCCAAATGCTTTCTGGCTATGGAAATAAATGTACCTGCCATGAAACTTTCCATTTATATTAAAGCAGAGCAAGTGCAATAAGAGTTTGAGGTCCACTCATTCTCTGTATTTCTTAACTCGAGCTGTACAAACTGCAAATGCTGTTTAAGTGATTTTAGAATACATTGAAGATATATTGTTCTCTTGATTAATTACCTTAATAAAAATATTAAGAATAAGAAGTGTTCTGTTACTGTTTGTCATCTTTTCATTGTAGGCAATTGAGACTGCCCTGGACTGTTTGAAGAGTGCTAACACCGAACCATATTATCGGAGGCAGGCTTGGGAAGTAATCAAATGTTTCTTAGTAGCTATGATGAACCTTGATGATAATAAACATGCATTATACCAACTTCTTGCGCATCCCAAGTATGACAATTCTTTAAACATAAATGTGTATGTAACATTTATAGTGTCTTTAGCCTAAATTAGAGGCAATGTTAGTCTGGGCAATGTATGGAATTTTTACCTGGTTTATCCTGCTTCTCTTTAAATTGATGTTGAACTTTCCTATTATTTGGAGAAAGTTTTGGTATTTTCTCAGCATAGTATTTAGTGCAAATGATATATTTTAATGTTTCGTACCTTATTTTTCTTCCTCTACTTATAGTCCAATGGATAATCTGTTGTGTGTGAAGAGATCAAATTTTAAATTATAATTATAGTTTAATATATTTAAATAGTTGGTGTATCTGGTACTTAACTACATGTGAAAATTTACATTAGGCTGTGGTAAAAAGAAGTTACAACAACACAAAGAAAATCAAAGTGAAAGAGACATAAAATTCAGTTTAATCTGATGACCAGCCTGGAGAATTGTCACACATGTAGCCTATGTTTATACAGTGATCAGTTTAATATATGACTTGATGTTTATTTTAGAGTATGTGGGTTTTAAAAATTTTTATAGACATTTTAAAACTTTAGCCACTTATGCATTATATATTTATTGCTTTTTGATAGCTTTTGACATCTTTACTCACAAAGTGTATGCTGACTTCTTCAGTCTTGCAGTGTTGTAAGTGTAGCTAAAAAATAAAGAAGCTTTTATAATTTGGACTTCTTAGACTTGACATAAATATAGCTTTGGAATGAATATGTTTTGCTGGGCAGAGATTTGATAAATAATGTTTCAGTCTTGAAAGATTAAAATCAAATGTCATTTTAAAATAGGGAAAAATGTCAAAATACTGAAAATTACATTCTGTAATTGAGTTGCAGTGTGATGCCCRTATACCTATTATTTATAATATATGTGGCTTCTTTTGAACCACTGGCTTCAAATGTTCGTGATGACATTGAACTATCCATCATATTTGAGACCAGTGATCGCCAAAATTAATGTGGACTAAGTGAACTGGTCTAGGTCTATCAAAATGAGGGRAAAAGTGGAAAGAAGAGGAGTTAGAGAGAGCAAACTGTAAATTAAGTCCTTGATGATGTTCATGGTTGAGCTGCCAGTACTGCAGTTTAGGATTATAATGAATTTAATTTTGTCTTTCAGCTTTACTGAGAAATCTATACCCAGTGTAATTATTTCACATCGGTACAAAGCACAGGATACTCCAGCTCGTAAGACATTTGAACAGGCACTGACAGGGGCGTTCATGTCGGCAGTCATCAAAGACCTGAGACCTAGTGCTCTGCCTTTTGTAGCTAGCTTAATCCGCCATTACACCATGGTGGCAGTAGCTCAGCAGTGCGGTGAGTAGTGTGGATCATGGGAGGGGTGGAGAAGTTCATACTTTATGTAGTAGTCATTTGTTTTAAAAAAGTCACGATATTGCAATGGCTAATATGGGTATGGCTGATTTATGTTTCAATTCTTTAGAGCAGAGAAAAATTAAGCACACTTTCAAAAACATCAACTAATGATCGTTCTAAAATACCAAAAGCAGATGGAAATAATGTTTGGAACAGTGTCTACTTTCAGAGCATTTGTATAATTTGATACACGTTTATTTTTATGTATAGTTTTTAATTGGGTTGTTTCCACTTACACTTTTGAAAGACCATCAGAGGAACTAAGTAAACATTGTAGAGCACAATGATGCCTTGTATCTATGAAGTAAATTGTTTGGAGTTGGACTGTATGACAAGTAATTTCGGAAAAGAAAAATATTATAAGCATTTCACTCCTCACTGTTGCTTTAATGTAACTTGACTTTCACAGGATTCTTAGTTTAATTAAATCTCCTTAGCAGACCTCTGCAGTGCATAGTCACTGAGTGAGAGAGAGAGAGAAAAAAAAAACCTCAAGTAGATGTAATCATTTTTCTTCTAAGACTGAAAAATGCCTTACAACTCATTTATATGCAAATAGGCACAGTGCTTACTGGGTTTGCCATCAGCTTATCAGAGGAGTAGTAAGAACTAATTGAAAGACTATTCATACTGAAATATCTATTGTTTTGTCTTTTTCCTTCCCCCTCCCCCAATATAAATTATAGGTCCTTTCTTGCTGCAGTGCTATCAAGTTGGAAGCCAGCCTAGCACGGCCATGTTTCATAGTGAAGAAAATGGGTCGAAAGGCATGGATCCCTTGGTGCTTATTGATGCCATCGCAATCTGTATGGCATATGAGGAGAAGGAACTCTGCAAAATAGGAGAGGTGGCTCTAGCGGTGATATTTGATGTCGCAAGCATTATCTTGGGTTCAAAGGAAAGGGTAATGTAGCTTTTTTTTTTTTTTTTTTTTTTTTTTTTTTTTTTTTTTTTTTTTTTTTTTTTTTTTTTTTTTTTTTTTTTCAGCCTCTTTAATTCTGCCTCTTTAATTCTGCTTCTGAACTTCTGAAGGCTGTCAATGGGTTGGAAAACTAAACCACTGATACAATTCTTTTTTTCCAGGCTTGTCAGCTTCCTTTGTTCTCATACATTGTGGAACGTTTATGTGCTTGCTGCTATGAACAAGCTTGGTATGCTAAGCTAGGAGGTGTGGTGTCAATTAAATTTCTCATGGAACGGTTGCCCCTAATTTGGGTCCTCCAGAACCAGCAGACTTTCCTGAAGGCACTTCTCTTTGTTATGATGGATCTAACTGGAGAGGTATTTAATTAATGGATTATGTTGACTAGTGTGGAGGAATTGTAACTTTTGTTTTTAAATTCACACAAATTGAACTCTTGCTAATTTTGATTTTACTTAACTAAAAAATGTATCACATCTGTAACAATTGTGAGTGAATTTTAGTTRTTTTAACTCAAACCAAGTCCTGAGATAAGGGATTTGATCTGTTTTTTCCAAGTAGCTTTGATAAAGTTGTTGGAATTACGTTYTTTTTATTTCAGAGTAGGAAGTTCCATTCAGATCAGTGAAAGAAYATAAGATTCACTTTAACTTGCACAAAAAATACTATTTTTGCTTCCTTCTGTGTTTGTTTAAAAGCAGCATCTTATCAGAAAGCTGCTTATAGCTTTACTTGTAGGTACATACAGAATTGGCAGCTTGACCTCTTCTCAATTGTAAGTCATATAGTGACAGCATTGCTTAGATGTTCCAGCTCTTAAGAGTTCATTTATAAAGTTTTGTTCCATTGCAGCTCATAATTTTTGAATGATTCATGGGAATACTAGTTGGATATGCTAAACTTTACATATTTTTAGTCTTTTGCAGAGGATTCATCAAAATTGAATGCAAAGTTTATTGTTGAGTAGTACGTAGACTTGTGATCTTTGTATTCTGTATTTGAAAATAAAAATTCCATGATACCTTAGGTTTCCAATGGAGCAGTTGCTATGGCAAAGACAACATTAGAACAGCTTTTGATAAGATGTGCCACTCCCTTAAAAGATGAAGAAAAAGCAGAAGAAATTCTAGCAGCACARGAAAAGTCTTTCCATCATGTGACACACGACCTGGTTCGAGAAGTAACATCTCCAAACTCTACTGTGAGAAAACAGGCCATGCATTCACTGCAGGTGCTTGCACAGGTCACTGGAAAAAGTGTCACTGTGATTATGGAGCCACATAAAGAGGTGAGAAGAAATAATTACTGAGACTCCAAGTGAATTTGAGATTGTTTACCAGTTGTGTTTGCTAAATGCTTTTCTGGTTGTATTTTTCCATATTAGTGAATCAAGTTCTTAGTGCTTTGATAGCATCTCTTTGTCATTTGCTAGGTTTCATTGTTCTAAATATAACTGTAGCTGGAATACTGTAGAGATTCATACAAATTGTGCCTCTCTTTTTTTTTAAAGCCAGTATTGATAGTATCTTCTGTTCAAATTGATTTACTTCCTGAAATTATGGACTGCACATCCTCCCACCAGTCAGACATAGGCTAGTCCAGCTAGCTGCTGTATTTTGCACCATCATTTTGTGTCTCAAGAGTCCCTGCTGTGCCCTTCCCTATTAGTTTTTCCTAATCAGATTTTGTTGCGTACTCCTCAAATCTAATATAGCATCTATTCTCTTTAATATCTAGTGAAAATAAAYAAGTCCTAGGGCTGCCACAGCATACAAAACTGTAGATGTTATTATTGTAATTTGCGCATTTACAGAGATGGCCTCTAGTTAAGATCTTTTGATTAGACTGTTTATGGAGTAGAGTGAGAAATTGTTATAATGGAAAAACCTTACATGAATGTTTTCATTTTTCTGGTATTTTAGGAGCTTAGAATATGCTTGATTTCTGACTTCGATGTTCTTAAAGCTTAAGTGTACATTTTTTTTTTCTAATGCTATTTATACCATTATRTAAGGTTATTAAGTATCATATATCTGCTCACAGAGAATCTGTAATAATTACAGATACTGAGCTGATTCACTAACTAACTGTGCATTAAATTAGTTCAATGAAGTACTTTTCTTGTGTAGTGATTTCTGAAGAGACACTTCTGCAGCCACAGTGGCAGATGAATGAAAATACAGGGCTGTGGCTGATGTTGTTGCTAGGTCTRTGGGGTCATTTGAATAGGCCACTAATTCAGTAATTTAAATTATATTGTGTAGGTCCTCCAAGACATGGTTCCTCCTAAAAAGCACTTACTTAGGCATCAACCTGCAAATGCCCAGATTGGGCTAATGGAAGGGAATACATTTTGCACAACCTTGCAACCTCGATTGTTTACCATGGATCTGAATGTTGTGGAACATAAGGTTTTCTACACAGAGGTATGTTCTTTCTCTAGTCTCATGTTTGAATGCAGATATTTAAGTAGTGCTTGTGTTAGAATTGTCGATGTTAAAAATACGTATTTTTTWATGCATTTTAAACTTGCACTGCAATGTAAGAATTTACCTTTTGAAACATCAGCTGATGTCTGCCTTTACCTGCAATTAAATACCTCTGGGCTGAGCAAAATGTTCTAATGCCTGTGAAACACGTTAAATGAACCTTGATGTGATAGTCTAATAGCCACAGCTTTCTTATTTAGGCCTTACTTTATGCACAGTATAAATATATTAAATAAATCGTTGTGTCGAAACATAAATATTGCTTGCTAAGGTTTTTGARTCTCTTACAGTTCACATAAAATCATATATAAAACTGATGTGTAGATTTAACTTAAGCTGTCTAGTTCCTTCATCTCCTGACTGTATGCCCCACATATAAGTTCAGAAGAACTTTGATACCAACAGTAATTGCAATTAAGGAGGAACTGCAGGTAGGGAGAGTGATTGTTAARACAAAGGACCCTGTATTTTTTCCTCAAGACAAAGCCAAAGTGCTGTAGATCAAAAAAAAAAGTCTGTAAAACTGAGAGTGATATATTGGTATTGTGAAGATCTGAACCTTAATAGGATTCTTTGATACAGATGCAATCTGGAAAGTGTTAGCTTGCATGATTTCTAACAAAAACATTCATGTATATTGAAAAATACTCTGTTGCAAAGAAGAGAGCTCTGTAGGAAAAAATTGACCCTCTCAGCAGTGGCCCAGACCAAGAGAATTACTGAAGTCATTCTGAGCAGATTTTTCTCTTATTAATCTTCTACTCTTTTACCTCTTCTTCTAAATCTTCAGTGTTGTCATTGCCATTTGGGAGCAATCTTTGCTGTAGTCCTATTCTTTCACAACCTGCATTGCATAAGCTGGGTGTTTGCGAATTGACCAGCTGGATGTTGGCAAACAAAATGCAAAATGGCTAATTTTTGTCTGACTTTCCTTCAGTGGCAGTGTTAATTGATTCTCTTGCCTCTGGCTTACCACCACATTTCATGGAAACTTGTACTTTTATTTTTAGTAAGGTTTTTGCCCCTCTGTCAAATTTGGGATCAACTAGTGTAAGTGAACCCAGCTCTTTAGGGAAATCAGGCTAAAAGGGTAAAACTGTTTCTGATGAGACTGTTTCAAACATCATTCACAATGCTAGGCTAAAATGTTTTTGTTGTTGTTGTTTTTGTGTCCTTTCCCCTCTGTCCCCCCTCAGTTGTTGAATTTGTGTGAGGCTGAAGATGCTGCCTTAATGAAGCTACCGTGTTACAAAAGTCTGCCATCGCTCGTACCTCTTCGTATTGCAGCCTTAAGTAAGTTCCTAAACAAAATTTGATGTAGGTAAGTGTTCTTGTGAGCAACAGGTAGTCTTCCTTCCTGGATCAGCTGAAAACTCAAGAGCATGAAAACTGGTGACTGTTCTCTAGAGGTCCTGGTTTAATGGGAAAGTGTCCCTTATGTCTTAATGGATAGAACTTGATTCCTGAAGTTAACCCAAAATATTTTTAGAATACTTATATAATATTGCACTAGGAAAACTTTAAAACGCTGTTATAAYAGAATTTCTTTTTTTTTWAAAAAATATTTTATGATGTCTTTTGCTTTTGGCAAAGCATGTTGAACTGTAGCTGTTAGTAATTTAAGATGAAATAAGTTTAAGTTTGAAGAGAATAAATATAGAGTCAAGATGTTTTTTTTCTCTTTTGAAAATGAATTAACAAAGTGAACAAATTTACTTTGATTTTTGCAGATGCTCTAGCTGCCTGCAATTACTTGCCTCAGTCCAGAGAGAAGATCATTGCTGCACTCTTCAAGGCGCTTAACTCAACAAATAATGAACTGCAGGAGGCAGGAGAAGCATGCATGAGAAAGGTTGGTACATTTAAAACACTGCCTCTTAGAGGCTGTTGTTCTTTCTGCTTTACTTCCTTGTTACAAAGCTTCTTGGGAAATGTCTCTGTAGTTTCATTAGTGGCACCACTGTAATTAAGTTTGTCAGACGTGTTTTTTGAGGGATTTGAACTTGGACATAACAATTTAGTTCTGGTTGAAATTAACCTTATAAGCTCTTGCCTAAGTCTTTTTTAATGACAAATACATTTTCTCGGTAAAAGTGTCRGTCTTTCCCAGCAGTCTGAAAAATATGCATATATGGCTTTATTTTAAGAGGTTTTGTTGTGCTTCTGTTCTTAAAAGAAGTGTGGTTTAGAGATGCTGTGGCTGGTTTTGGAGGTGGCAGCAGTGCAGCAGAGGCTCTGCCTTGCTGGAGGGCTGGTGCCTTAGAGCACAAGGCTGCAGCTCTGCTGCTTGGGGTCCTCAACTGTGTCTATCCTGTGGGTGCAAGCTTATAGTGTAAAGCAGTTGGAGGGGCAGAGAAAAGGATGTACCCTCATCATGATCTGTTGTCTGATGGATATGCCCAATTCTAATTTGGCAAGATTTTAATACCTTTAGACAAAAAAAAATACTAATAACCTTTTTGTAAGGAGGTGTAGGTGAGGTGGCAAGACACAGGGAGTGTAATTATAGTAGTGCTGATGGTTTACATTTGTTTACACCACTGAGTGGTTTAGAAGTTGGGTATCTTTTCACTCTGGCTGTGAGAGGGAATGTGCTCACTGATTGTGATTTGCTGACAGTACAGTCTGGGAGAGTATAAGAGAGCAACTAAGGACTGCTCTGATCTATGCCTGTGGTATAGATTGTTCTTGATTGTTCCCATCACCTTTTCCSGTGATAAATCTGTACTCACACAGCATTTGATTATAACAGCAAATATCGTGTCTGGTTGTTTGCAGCCAGATTCTCCTGACCTTTTGTGTTACTCGGGATGGATGCAGATTTTAACGGAGAAATTTGCTGTGTTGCCTTGAGCTAGATGCACAGCCAAATCTTAGTGAAGCGRTTTTGAAGTATTTTATCCATAGTTTTATATTTTATTTATAATTATGGCAGTTTAAAAAATCCTTTTAATCCTTCAGTTCTGCTTAATTATTTTACAGAATATCCTACTATGCATCAGGAATACTTAGGTACTTCCTGAATCCATCCTGTCGCCATGTATGTTTCACAGTAATAAATGGCATTTTAGCTGTTGCATTCTGAAAGTACAAAGTAAAATAAACCAGCGGAATTAGTTTTAGGTAATGTACTGACACAAAAATAGCCAGCATGTTCCCCTCTATTTTAATTCTACTCTCTTGCAGTTTTTGGAAGGAGCTACAATAGAAGTCGATCAAATTCATACACACATGAGACCATTGCTTATGATGTTGGGGGACTATCGAAGCCTGACACTGAATGTTGTGAATCGTCTGACATCTGTCACTAGACTTTTTCCAAACTCTTTCAATGATAAATTCTGTGATCAGATGATGGTAAGCCTATTCATGTTCAAGAGGTTATTTTAGGTTTTATTTTTGTCGTTGTTTTTAATCTCTCCTAGAAAAATTTTTCTCTTAACTAATATTTGTACTATTGAAAAGTGATTTAATGTATATATTAAAATAGAAGTTTTTGTTTCATGATTAATAGGAAAAAACCCCAAATATCTTTAAATATTTGCATGGTTAAAATTTGAGGTAATTTCTGAAAACATATGAAAGCAAGAAGTTAGGAGATGTTTTCTTCAAGTGAAGCCATACCTAATTATGCTAAGGTCTGCTTTGACCAAACTGGTCTTTCAGCAAGGTGCCAGCAGGATTGTATACTAAGGAAACCCTTGAAAACATATTTTTTTTTCTAGTAGGCTAATTCTATTTTGGTAGGTTTTTTTGATGGAAGGTATTGCCTTTCTTACTTTATCTGGAATTTATAAAATAGGAGGAATTCTCTGTCCGTTTGCACATTTTTTAAATATGCAAATGAATACGTACCATGCAAAATGTTAAACAGGTATGAACCCATCACCATTGCATATCAAACTTCAGTGTTTGTTATGCGTTCCGATCTGTGTATGTAGTTGCATATCCCTCGCTTTCTTGAATTGGGAAAGAACTCTTAGCTTCATCTGTTGACTTCTACAGTGTGCTTAAGTTGCAAGTAATAAAATTAGTTCAGTAGATGAAGGTTTCTTAAATCATGAAATGTCATTGTTGCTTGTTCTGTATAATGTCGTAGTTGCTTGTCCTGTTACARCCCCCCATAAAAGTCTGATAATGCCTTGATCCTGAACTGATTCAGATAGATTTCACATCCAAAATAAAAGTTGTGATCTTCTAATAGATTAATGGCAGCTTTCTTAGGTGGTGTTGCTACATCTTCAGTTTGTAAAGTGTTTAATGCCTTTCAAAGAGTAAACGAACTTCTTTAGCTGAGGGAGCAAAGATAACTCTTGATGATATTTTTTCGTTCTTTCCCTCAGACAATCATTCCTGCCTCTACTTTTTCTTTTCTTGAAGTATTTACTGTTACTTGCTAAAATAGAACAGTAAAAGAATAATGGAAATTAGTTTAATATATCTTTTCAATATTTTAATAGCAACATCTGCGTAAATGGATGGAAGTGGTAGTTATTACACACAAAGGAGGACAGCGGAGTGATGGAAATGTAAGTTAATGAATGCTTTTATGAGAGAAGACAATGTGGAAATTAACTGTATAAATGTTTAGGAAATACAGAACTCTATTTAGGAAATACAGAACTCATTCAGTTTTAAATGGTAGCATAACTCGTTACACGCTGATGTTTTGTTACAAGTAAATGAAATTATTTATTGACTATTTGTAACAAGTCTTAGAGAAGTTTCTTATGCTTGGGGTGCATTTACTTAGAGCCTACTCTGCATAGGTTTGTGTAGGGAAAGTTTAGTGATTTTTGCAGGGGTTTTTGCTTGGAAGTCTGTTCTTCATTGGAATGGAATCATCAGACTTCAGTAGCATATAATCTCCCTTTCTTCATTAATATGTTTGATGTTCATACCRTATTCTTGTGAAAATTATATAAAATAACAACATCATCTCAGTTCATTTAAAAACTGATTTGTGAAAGCCAATTCCAAATATACTAGTTGAGATTGCATAAAAATCTCCCTGCCCTAGTCAAACTAGTGGTCTGAATGTTGAATTGTGGGAACCTGAATAATTTTTTGGTAAAGGGGAAGTTGCGCACCTTAATGACAACTGTGTGTTCTTCAATGATACTGCACTTAAGGGAATTCCTGCTTCAGTGCTGTACACATGGCTTGCTGGAAGTTTTATAATTCTGTTAAATGTCACTAATAATTTATATTAAGTGTTGAGATTTATTATTGCATGAACTAGGAAGGAATTGGAGGGGAATTGCATTAATTTATTTGTTTTTCAAATTAAAATGAAATTAGATTGGCTTTTTATTTCCCTCATAACAGAAGCTGTTTAATGGCTTTTCATTACTCTTTCCTGTCCTTACAAAGAGCTTTTTACATCTGAATTCAGTCATTTCTTTGTATTTGACCTAAATATTTTCTAATGGAGTAGAGTTTGTTTCTTATATTTAAACTTAGAAATGGTTACTGTCTGCACATTTTTCAGTTAAACACTAATGTTTTATTCAAGTCAGCATAGTTCTAAGGCCTGCATATTCTTTTGGGATTCACTTTTTCTCAAATATGAAAATTACAGTTATTGTACAGATCTTTATATAGCAGTATTCTTTCAAACCACAGTGGGGCACCACTATAGCAGTTTTAGTTGTCCTTGGATCCTAGACATGAATCACATTTAATTTTGAATTCTTTTGCTTTTAATGTCTTCTGTCATAGTTAATGTTTTCTATGTACTTCTATGTTTAGTCTCCCAAACGTGATTTTTTTTTTATTAATTGTTGGGTTAAAGTCTGTGTTGGGGGGAGGTATACATCAGAAATATAAGAATAAATCTACTGACAAGGCTTGAGGAAGGAGAGAAGTCTGTGGAAACACTTTCGAACAGAATTGTGTGACTACACACAATTTGTGTGTTGTGTTCATTAAAATGTTACTTTTTTTTCCTGTTGTTCCTTTAAAGTTTCCTTAAAAATAAATTTCCTAAAAAATATAGGAAACTGAAGGAGGGCGCAGACAGTATGATTTAGATACACTGGTCGTGGCAGTCTGTGTTCATAGGCGCATACTGGTGATGTGCTGTAATTGTAATTACATCTTCTAACTGTGGAAAAGACTACGATAGTGAAACTGGTGGTTAGAGTTAGTTGTAGTTGGCCTTTCACTTATCTGGGTTCTTCTTGACCGTAGGAAGATTCCAAAATCTCATGTGTTCACATAAAAGCAAAGTTGGGGAGTGCTTTTCAAGTGGGTTGCATCATTCAGACTGAATGGTTTGATCTAGGAGCTGGTAAACTCAGTGGAGAATAGAGGTGGTCAGGAAACCCTTATATTTTGTAGGTGAACTGATATAGAATAGTATTATTGTAAGCTTTTTGGCCTAAACAATTTTCATCTCCCTTTTTCAGCTGCACGTTTTGAACATGCCGTTTTTGAGCACTCATGCTTTGGTGGTAGCGTTGTCATGCAGTTCTTTGGCRTCCTGCACATCGTGGCTAGTTGGCAGGCCTCTTAATGAAGCACGCTGTGCTCCAAGTGTCTAAAGAATGACTTTCTAATGTAGAGAAATGGTAGTTCTAAAAAGAGTAAATACTGCAGACATCTCGATTAAAACTGATGCATAACAATTACCAAGTTTTGTAAAGATCCACACTCATTTTACGGTAGCCCTAGTGTGTTCTTGAATTGACTTGCTTGTTTAAGTAAATGAGCAAATAAATAATATTTTAGGTAGAAGTGAAGATTTAATTAATTGGCACAATAATTGAAATCTTTGATTTAAATCTCTTCTCTTCCCTACCTCCGCAATGAAAGGCCTGTTTTTAGGTTATATTCAGTAGTAGATAAAGTTTTGAGCAGACATATGCCATGAACTCTCTCTCTAATGAGCTGTGGTGCCTCAGTGGAAAATCTCCACTAGCATGTATAAGAAGCACT
This sequence comes from Rhea americana, assembly GCF_003343005.1. Taxonomy (NCBI): domain Eukaryota; kingdom Metazoa; phylum Chordata; class Aves; order Rheiformes; family Rheidae; genus Rhea; species Rhea americana. The sequence goes on along the minus strand of NW_028185039.1, from coordinate 3,487,565 downwards.
TTTGTACCTTGGTAGTTTAAATATTGGAAGTAGTTTCGTAATCAGTATTGGACAGCTTTGTCTTTGAAGATAATGTAAGATTGTTGTCCCTGTTTTAATTACTTCTAATGTCTTTATATTCTGTACAAATGTTTGGGAAGCTATGTGTAAGCAACATACAGGTCGAAAAAAGACTGCTTTTTGACCTCATTCTTAGAAGCTGAGGCTCTCTGAGCGTGGGAGACGGTTGTGTCTCCGTTCGTTCAGCCTGAGCTGAAAATCCAACCCTACTGAGGTCCGTTCTGGCCACAGCCTGAAGAACAGCGTGTGCTGATGTGTTCATTTATTTCATGTTTTTGTGGGGTTTTTCTTTTCACGCTCTGACTTCKGTTTTGGTTCAGCCTGCTGCGGAAGGGGTAGAGGTGAGAAACTCAGTGGGGGCACCAGGAAGTTCTCCGTTGTCGTGTTTTGGTTCTTTGCTGTGGGTTGTTAGTCGTGCTGCTGTGTTCTGGGCAGAGCGCGTGGTGCCTCTGAGTGCAGTGCTGTCRACTGTCCCGTGTTCGTCTGTGGCAGAGGTGTTTTGATAACGTTGCTGTTAAGGATGTTAAGCATGTTTGTACTAGGAAGAGTAGGATTTTTTTTTCTTTCTTTTTTTTTTTTTTTTTGAAGCACTTCTGTCTTGATGGATTTTGTGTGTGTTGTTCTCAGTCCTACGCTTCAATCCGACAGAGAAGTCCTTGGGATCTCTCTAGGCAGATCGCATTAAATAAGTGAGGCTTAGTAATTATTGTCTAAATTCAGTTGAGGAAGCCTGATCCATCTGAAAATACTCTTTTGTATCCTGTATTTTAGAAACGAATTTTAGAGAGATGTTGAGGGTGTTGTGGGTTAATTTGTTTGTTTTCCTCCCTCTTTCTATTAAAGAAAAGCCATAGTTTGGTTAACTGAAATGTAGTTCACCTTTAGAATTACACAGTGAAAGAAAAAATACTGTTTGGAAGAATTTAATATCTGGAGGGAGAACAGAGCTGACTTTTCTTTCACGTAGGCAGCTGTTTGCAGGGGCTCTAGAGCCGTGCTGGGAGAGCGCTGCGTGCCTGGCGCCTTGCTGCGAGCTGGTGGTCGTGGGGTATTTGCAGGAGGTGGCTTAGAAAGGTCGATGCACCAGGTCCGCCCCGTAGGGCAGCGGGGAGCATCCCGTGACTCCCCTCGGCCCCCTTACCAGGGCACTGAGCCCACCTCTGACTGTAAAACACTGCTATCCTGACACAGTAAATAAAATTAAAGCATGACATTGCAAGCAGGGGAGAGGGGAGACAAATGCCACCAGACAAATTGACTCCATACATCATGGTAAGTAGATGTTAACCCCTTGCTCTTGGTTGCTGGTTAAGCCAATACAGAGAGAGAGATAGAGAGGAAGAAAAGAAAAGGGTAGGAGAGGTGATACTGTGTTTATATATTTCCCTGGCCATTTTGAATTGCTCATGTTTCTTTTTACYGATAGGAAATGAAGATTTGTTCAGCAATCATAAACTTATTTCATCTGATCCCAGCTGCTCCGCAGACTTTGGTTAAACCCCTGTTGGAAGTTGTGATGAAAACGGAACGAGCAATGTTGATTGAGGTGAAAGAGGAAGTTAATACTGATAACTTTTTTGTTTTCTAATATTTTTAAGTATATTTTGATTTTTTGGCATATTGATATAGGAGTGTTTAAAACAGATTTTTTTTTTTTTTTTTAAAAAAAACAACCCTCTCTTCAAGCCTCTTAGGTGAAATTAAGGCTTTATTAGGCTTCTAAACGCAATTGTTAAAATTGTCAATAAATTCTCAGTGTGGAAGTTCTAAACATTTAGTATCTACATAAACGCCAAATTAAGTGCTTTTCTGAGTGGTAGTAAATTAGTAGACAAATAAAAGCACTCAGTGCTCTGCATTTTTCATTTAAGCATTATGAATCTTTCAGGCTGGCAGTCCGTTCAGGGAACCACTGATAAAATTTCTGACACGTCATCCATCCCAGACTGTTGAGCTGTTCATGATGGAAGCCACTTTAAATGATCCACAGTGGAGCAGAATGTTTATGGTAAGCTGTATGGGAAAGGGAAGAAGTAAAAACCTAAACCTTTACAAATCTGATGAACCAGAAATTTTTGATTTTTGTTTTTAATGCTTTTCTTTTTTTTGCTTTTCTTCCCATATGACCTTACACTCCTTAATCATAGCCTTATTTTGACTGTTTTTCCTGAACAGACTTTATGCCTTTTCAGATCATGTGGGAGTATCACTGTAGTTGTATAGGCTATTTTTATATATAAATAAATAAAATATAACCTATACAACTACAGTGATGAATATAAAAACTACAGGATGTAGCAGCTTTGTGGTATGATTTGCTTTTAAAAGTTATTATTAAAATTATTTTTCCCCTTCTTCAGAGTTTCTTAAAACATAAAGATGCCAAACCTCTACGAGATGTACTGGCAGCTAATCCAAACCGATTTATTACTCTACTATTACCTGTTGGTACACAAGCAGCTGTTAGACCTGGTTCTCCAAGCACTACCACAATGCGTCTTGATCTTCAGTTTCAGGCTATCAAGGTATTTTTATTTTTTGTCTTTGCACCGGATAGTTAAAATTTCTTTAGAATTGGTCAGATGTATGTGCTTTCAGGTATATCCATATTTTTTGTATTATAGCTCATAGAAAAATCTTTGTAAAATATACATAAAAATATATGTAAAATGTTTATAGTCACAGTTTTAGGCTAGGAAAGGAAAAGAGAATCCAATGAACTGTTTTTTTTTTTTTTTTTTAAATCAACTAAGATTCAAGAAGTAAACTGATGGCAAGGAAAACTATCTTTTAAAAAGCTCCCTTTAAAGTCATTCTAAGCTAGTTTTTGTTTGACTTTTCTTTGGATGATTTTAGAACTCTGAATCTACTTGAAACAGTTGCTTTTTTATCATTGTTACTGGCAGATTTATTTCATGTTGACAGTGCATTTGTCTTGTTTTGCTTTTGACAGATCATAAGTATTATTGTTAAGAATGATGAATGTTGGTTAGCAAATCAGCATTCYTTGGTGAATCAGTTGAAACGTGTATGGGTGAGTGAAGCTTTTCAGGAGAGACATCGTAAGGAGAATATGGCTGCAACAAATTGGAAAGAACCTAAGCTATTGGCATACTGCTTACTGAATTACTGCAAGTATGTGGAACCATTCATTTCCTATAGATTATGTACTTTTCTTTTTTAAGTTATTTTGAAAGTATTTAAAGATGTACTTAAAAGGGACTGCAGTTATTGAAGAAAAGATTTAATCTAAGGTATTTTGTTAGCTCTAAAACTGTATCTTTTGCACTGCCTCCTGTTGACTGACTGCTGTTTCTTCATCAAATTACAGGCATAGTAGTTTGGTATATGTTTTTTCACAGGTTTTTATGTGTTTTTACAGAAGGAATTATGGCGATATAGAGTTGCTCTTCCAGTTGCTTCGKGCTTTTACGGGTCGTTTTCTCTGCAATATGACTTTCTTGAAGGAATACATGGAAGAAGAGATCCCCAAAAACTACAGTATATCCCAAAAACGAGCTTTGTTCTTCCGTTTTGTAGACTTCAATGACCCAAACTTTGGAGATGAGCTCAAAGCCAAGGTAACTAAAGCAATTAAATCAAAGTAGTCTGGTATTTAAGTTTAATTTTCTTCTTGGGAACTAGGGCAACAGAACTCGCTTACTTAAATGTCAACGAGTTCGATAATTGGCAGAGCCATTTAAGTGAAAATATCATACCYGAGGAAGAGCAATAATAAACAGAGACAGCAATTCATCTTGCTTTCAACACTGACTCTTTTAGTTTATGCTTTCTAAGAATCTTTGCCCTTGGAAGGGGAGAAAAGTCTTTGTATATCTGTTTCTTAAGATTCTACGTGTAGCTTATTTTTAGAATCAAATAAATATGTCTAACATGAAGGTTTGTGTGCAAAATGACTTGAGTGATGACTRTCATTTACAGAATGCGGTAGTCTAGTATTACTGTCTTGTATTTCTGTTCTGTAGGTATTGCAGCATATCCTAAATCCTGCTTTCTTGCACAGTTTTGAAAAGGGAGAAGGTGAACAGCTTCTGGGACCCCCAAACCCAGAAGGAGATAATCCAGAAAGCATCACTAGTGTTTTTATAACAAAGGTAACAATCTTTGTTTATGTTAAAACATTTWAAAAAAAAGTTGAAATTGAAAATTGTTCCTCTTATTTGACTTTTCAGTCCTGATTTGAGTTACTTTTGCAATTTCACTATATTATGATCAGTATTATGAAATCGTCTCATAAAACTTTGAATTGTTGTGAGATCCATCAGTCATCAGTAAGATTAGACTACAACACTCAATTTACTTGTGATATTCCTAGGATTTGAATTTCTTCCTTTAGAATTGGAGCTTATATGATTGCTTTTCAATAAGCAAAGTTTTTCATGATTGAACATGATTATCTTTGTAACTTATTTCAGTTTCCTTGAGCAGTCAGCAGTTATGAAATGGATGTTGTGGCAGATGAGGTTTTTTATAGACTGGCTCTTTGGAAGCTCCTGGATGTGTTGGTTATTGAATGTTCTCGCCTTATGAGGTGGTTTATGGCTCTTGACCTGAATTGAGAAAGTATTAAACAAAAAACCCCGCAGACTGCAGACTGTTCTTATAGATGATAATTTTTTTTTTCTTTTCCCCTTTCATCCTCCCTGGCATAGGTACTTGATCCAGAAAAACAGGCAGACATGCTGGATTCTCTCAGGATATATCTCTTACAGTTTGCCACGCTTCTGGTTGAGCATGCACCACATCACATTCATGATAATAACAAAAACCGCAACAGCAAACTCCGACGCCTGATGACTTTTGCTTGGCCATGCCTCCTGTCGAAGGCATGTGTGGACCCAGCCTGCAAATACAGTGGCCATTTGCTTTTAGCACACATCATTGCAAAATTTGCCATACATAAGAAGATAGTGCTGCAGGTATTGACTGTGTGCTTGTATTCATACATCTAAGCAATGCTGATAAGTTATGTAGTTTCTTTTATTTTATAATGCAGAGTAGGGGATGTAGAGTAGTTTTGAATACTTGTAACATAAGTAATAAGTAAAGTYGTACTCAACAAGCAAGTGCAGAAACAACAAGCCTAAAATTAATGTGTATTTCTTCGGGGACAGGAGAATATAGAGAGATATTTGAGGCCAGGWGAATAAAGGAGAGGAAGGGGACAATAAAAAGTAGTCTTTGTTGCATTAACAGAATTGGCAATGTCTGCTCCTTTGAGAGGGACAGATATTTCACCTGAGACAGGGAGCAGGGAGCAAAGGAAAACTTCAGGGTGGTCAGAGAAGAATAACAAAGAAAAAGGGCGGTAAAGGAGATGGAAACATAGGTTCAACAAAATATCATTGTGTGCATACCAAACTATAGGTCTTTAGAAAAAAATCTGTGTTGTTTAGAAGAAGACATATGGTATAGTTTCTTCTTTTTATAAATGCTTTGTTTGTGTAAATACACATACATACATATATGTATACACACACACACACACACACACACACACACACGTATATATATATATACACTCATATATATCAATATATATAGGATTGATAACAAACATTCCCTCTTAGGTTTTTCACAGTCTTCTAAAAGCACATGCCATGGAGGCTCGAGCTATCGTCAGGCAAGCAATGGCTATTCTGACTCCAGCTGTGCCTGCTCGAATGGAGGATGGACATCAGATGCTGACTCACTGGACACGAAAAATCATTGTAGAAGAGGGTCACACAGTTCCACAATTAGTACACATTTTGCACTTGATAGTACAACATTTCAAGGTACTTGTACCATTTATTCCGATAGTCATTGTATYGCAAGTATTAAGGAGGTAAACTGTAGTTTGATTAAAAAAAAAATGTAATCCTGGTTATATGACTTAGTTTCAAAAGGTATCAGCTGTCTGCAAATGCGTTTGATTAAAACTGAAAATGCCTATTAAGAACAATGTTTATGACAAATTTTAAAGTATTCTTTTTTTCCTCAGTTTTGATTACGTTGTTTGTTGGTCCTATTTTTGCTCAAATGTCTTCTATATCACTTTGGTATTTGTACAAGCTTCCTTGGTATGGCTTTGCAAGCTGCCAAATAAGCTCCCTAAAGAGTACATGTTTTTGAAATGTCAATTCAATTTAAGTGAAAGATCAACCTGGCCTTTCCCCAAATAAGCCTAAAAATGAGCTTGYATGTGGAACACAATTGTGTAATGGGGAGCTGTCTGGGTCCTGGTGGAACAGTGTGAAGTTAAGGACTGAAGCTGAGGGTGGCTTGTTCCAATACAGAAGAGTTGATAGGTATGTTTCTTTGGATTGACTCTGTGTCAAGCAAGTAATATATACCTTGTTTCCCTTGTTTCTTGAAAATTGGAATGCTTAATTTAGTTTAGAAAAATCTTATTTTACTTGTTTAAACTTAGACACAAGACTTTTCTTTAAGCAGTGGAAGAATGAACTTTATTCTGATTGCCAAAAGTCTCGAGCAGAATACTGTCTTGCTGCAATATAACTTCCCTAAGTATGTGCCGTTCATTTTTCCACTAGTCACAGTTGTGACTGTGAGTTTGCCATTCCATTGCATTTCTGCTTGTTTAGTTTTATAGGGACTGAAGTTGAAACTCAAGAGGTCAGATGAAACTCTGCAAGACCAGTTCAGTGCATGCTCAGTAACAGCAGGTCATTAACAGAACCATGAAGATTCTTTAAAAATAAGATATTTTTTTTAAAAAAACTCTATTTGTCCTCAACCTTCAATGACCTCTTCCAGTAGTTCTTGAGATGTTTGTTTGACTTTGTACATTTTGTGGAGTTAACTGTGGATTTTTTTTAATCTCCAGCTGATGTAAGTTGGGAAACATTAAACAGATTAAGGAATAYTGAAAAAATTCAAAATAGGAACATTTTAAAAAATACAAATTAAAACCATTAGCAAAATATGCCTCAAAATCATAGGTAGCATTCTTTCATATGATTTTTTTTTAATAGAAATATTAACATATTTTAAAGTCATCTTTTAAGAAAAAAATACTGAAAAATGTTTGGGTGTTTTCAAGTGTGAGTTGTAGCATTCTAAGAGGATTAGCACAAAATGGGAATGACTGGTCCTTGGAAAAAAAAATGTCTCTGCAAAAAAATTCTCATCTGGTTACATGAAACTAGTAGTTACTATACAGAARATTGTAGCCCAAATTTTATTTTTAAAGCACCAGCTATTTTTCATAATTGCAAAATAGTGAACATGGTGCAGATTTAGTACACTTTAGGATTAAAGACTGTTGTACTACTTTGTTTTAACTTTATTTCAATAATGTATTTCTTTTACAGAGTGTTATTGGCTTTTGGCTAACACAGTWGTGAAACTATCTTTTCAGGTTTATTATCCAGTGAGACATCACTTGGTTCAGCATATGGTTAGTGCCATGCAGAGACTGGGCTTCACTCCCAGTGTTACAATTGAGCAAAGAAAATTAGCTGTGGATCTTGCTGAAGTAGTTATTAAATGGGAATTGCAAAGAATTAAAGACCAGCAGGTAGGTAGTCTAAACAAACTGGTAAAGAATGAACTGTTTTACTGTTAAATGGTTTTTTTAACATGCACATTACTGATATTTCAGCCAGATTCAGATATGGATCCAAGTGCAAGTGGGGAAGGAGGAAGTTCTACGTCATCGGCTGTTAAAAGAGGATTGTCTGTTGATTCTGGCCAAGAAGTGAAACGATTCAGGACAGCTACTGGAGCAATAAGTGCTGTAAGAAAAGTTCAGACTTTTTTTCAGAGACCCTGAAGTTATAGCCTGCATTGACTAAACAATTTAGTTTACTTCTTTTTCCATGTTGCTTATAACTCCCTGAATTCAAATTTGCACTCTTAGAAAATACTTTAATTCAATTCTGCTTGTTGTTGTCCTCCTTACAATGTTGGTTATGAGTTTTGTGTTTTGTATGTGTGCAGGTGTTTGGACGAAGCCAGTCATTGCCAGGAGCTGATGCACTTCTTTCCAAGCCAATTGACAAGCAGCATACGGATACAGTTGTCAACTTCCTGATTAGGATTGCTTGCCAGGTAGTGTGCTTATTCTGATATGCAAATAATGATATAGCATTAGTAGCTAAAACTATGAAAAACTTTTCATAGGAATACTTTCATGCTGGAATTACTCTACTGTTTATATACTTGCTTTCTTCTGCTGTTCTGTGGCAGGAGGAACAGAGCAGTAATATGAAATTGCCAAAAAAGTAAAATATTTTTATTTTAATCAAGGAAAAATTTGAATTTCATGACCAATTTCTGCAAATTTTTCGTTTCACAAATGATGGCTAATATTCATGTGAGAAGTATGACATTGTGTTTGTGGCTTGATGCAAGGAACTTGAACTTTGAAAATCAACCTTTAAATGCGAATGATTGTAATACAGATTTTGAATACAGTCTTTTACTGTACTGTTGATCACTCACCTAGGCTTTTGTTCATTCTTTAYTTTTGGGGTGGGGGGAGGTACTATGTACTGTGAAGTAYTACAAAGTGCTATGTGAGGAGTGAYGTGATTGAAATAAACTTGACTAGTAGAATTTGACTGGAACCAAGCAGAGTTTAARAAGTTTCCACAAATATTCTTTTTAATTCATAGATACATTTGCTTGACGCTACAATATAGATTTGTTCTATTGTACCCAAGAACTGAAGAACATTTTGTGAGAATAATAGAAAAACACTATATCATTATATATTTAAGGATAATCRTCATAATTGTAGTTTCAACATCAAATATATGTAATTGCTTTCTTTCATGTGATCTGTAAATCTTAAGCTTTTTGCCAATATTTTAAGAATTACCTTTTCCAAAGTGGAGGAAGTTAGCAGGATGTAGCTCAAAGGTGACAAAGTCTGTGGCTTATATTTCTGCAGCAGGCTCTCCTGGCAAGTAACACAGGGTTTCACACATCAGTCCTTTGCATGGAATAGACATGCCCTCGAAGAGTAAATATGGATTGAGTAAAGAACTACATCTGTTTGTGGATACTTTGCAGACAGGAAAGATTAGTCCTTAGTTGTAGTAATGATGTATGAGATTAAACTTTTTTTTTTTTGTATCTCTGAGTGATTTCAAGTATTTAACAGCTTAGACACAAGTTTTTGTATTTATCATTAGTTGTCATCTTTTTATGCAGTAAAATACTGTGTGACTATACTGATAAAATTATTTAAGCTTATCCATTTCAGAAATAAGAAATTATACACTTGCTTGGAATGCATAAAAAATTAATGAGTTGGTTACAAAAAAAAATGTCATTTTATTACTCTGTATAATTGCTAGGTAAATGACAACTCAAACACAGCTGGATCTCCTGGGGAATTGTTGTCTCGCCGCTGTGTCAACCTCCTGAAAACAGCTTTACGACCAGACATGTGGCCGAAATCAGAACTCAAACTGCAGTGGTTTGATAAGTTGCTGATGACTGTGGTAGGTAACTTTCTAGTCTTGTAGGGCTTCAGGGTTCCTTAGCACAAATGTTGAATACTTTTGAAATGTTTAGGGTGTCTTTCACAATTAATATTTCCTGACTAGTGTATGTAATAAGCATTCTTTTTCCTCCCTCCCCCCATTGTGTGGATTTCAACTTTGATTTGTAGATTGAATTTATAACATAGCATAATTTTGAATTTGAAATAAAATGTCAAGCCATTTAATTACTAATTAATTTAATTCACTTCCATTTCTTGGAAAATCTTGGAACTAAATTGATATAATGTGTTTTACTGATCGTTTGTACTTCCAAGAGGAGTAGGATAAAGCCAGTGACAAAGAATAGACATCTGACCATGAATGTTAAGAGTTTTGAAACTGAATGTCTGTAATCATTCTATTATCTGGTATCTATAAAGTAAATTTTAATTTCTTAGGCTGCACTTTATAGATGCAAATAAAAAAGCAAATTCTGAAAATCTGGTGTGTTTGCTGAGCGAGGGCACTAGTTTACCAACTGATTTCTCTGAAGATGCCATTTGTCCTGTCTGTGGCTGTGTGGCTGGAGCAAAAAGTGTTTCTTGTGACATCTGGAACTTCAGAAGTTTGAGGCCAGAGGCTGTAAATCTTTGCTCTTATGCTGATTTTGCTGAAGCCCAGGCAGYGCAGTGGAAGATCAGCAGGCTGCTTCTCTGCCAAGGAGAGAAATGAGGAGGCAGGACTGGGGCTTTGAGCATGGTAATTACGGATCGTTGGGCAGAGATGTGAGAAGGCAGGGCTGGACCTGGAGAGGAGGCAAGGCTATAGAGTGTGGAAGGCAAGATAGGAGACAAGTCATGAAAAAGGGTCAGAGAGGTGGGATTTCATTTCTTTGTGTTTACTGCCATTACAATATGTTTACCTTRTATTTTCAATTAAAATCTAAGATTTCTCAGTCTCTGCATTTTTGTGAGTTTCATAAAAATTGCTGTTAGAACTATGGAGGAGTGAATTGTTTTCCTGTGGAAAAGCTTCCTCCTTTTGCAGAATTTGGCACAAAAGATTCTTACAATACAGTCCCTATCCTTTCCTCTCCCTGCCTTCCCTCGGGGAGAATTTGTATGAAAAACCACAGGCTAGCTTCAGAGGGAGGGTGCCAGCCATGGACACTGCCTGCTGGTGCCATAACCTGTGTTGGGCTCCCTGGGGACAAAACTAGTTTGACAAAATTTTAATTTGGGTATTAATTTTTACCATTGCAAATATTAAAGTGAGGTTAGGAGCAGGTGGATTAACTTCCAGTATTACTCTGATTTTTGACATGAGTTGTAGTTTGCTTGTTTGGATGGCCTGCTGCTTTTTGAAGGTACTGTAAAACTTTCTGCAAACATAAATAGATTTTTTTTTYYTTTTTTTTTAGTGGTTGCTAGTTTTGTGATTACATTATGGTAATTTTGAAGATCAGTCAAAGGCTAGCTTCCTGCATTTGATGATACAACCTATTTTGTTTTAGTTGTATAGCACCTGTATCCTATCTGTATGCTTTTTGCCATATAATATGATGTTTTTCTATACCTACTTTATTGCATTTTGCTATTTAATAAAGTAGTAATTCTTATTGTGTTAAATTTTTAGGAGTTCTCTTAAAGTCACTTTTTTTCCCTCTTCTTTGAATAAAACAGTAATATACATTACTTCTGGGAGCTTTAAAATATGTCCAAGATTACAAGAACATTCACTGGCCCATTTTTTTCTAAATGTTGATCTACTTTTGCTATATTTTAGTGAAGCTATCATCTTTATGGAGATAATCCATAAAAGAACAACTGTCTACTTTCATCCTTTTCTCCTTCTTTTGGAAGAATTTTTGATGTAGCTCTATTTTAAAGGTAGTTACTGTGATTATTTTTATATATATATAAAAAAATACATTTGGTTCTGTTTTGGGATGTACAAGTGTTGCTAGTGCTCCAGGAAGTTCATACTCATTGCCTTGCGCATGTTTTCCCACATAGTGGGAAATGTCTCTGAAAGATGCTGACAAGTAAATAAAACATAAACTTCTGTTAAAAGCATTGCTAACCAACAATGTTTTAGGCAAGTTTCTGAACTGAAAACCACAAAAAGCATCAGAAAAAACATACCTGTAAATGCTAAAGTAAGAGTTTTATGACTGAAGACTTTGCAAAGCTGTGCATTTTACAGTTTTAGATTGCATGACTTATTTAAAAAGATCAATGTGAAACATTACTAATATAGAAACTTCAGCCTTGTTACAGGGTTTCAACAGACTTGATGTGGACTTGCTGAACTGTTTAGTAGTTGGCAGAAAAAAATACAACTCACTGCCTCATTGTKTGTGTTCTCTTTAGGAACAGCCCAACCAGGCCAACTTTGCTAACATTTGCACTGGCTTAGAGGTCCTGAGTTTCCTGTTAACCATACTGCAGCCCCCTGCAATCCTCAGTAGCTTCAAACCCCTGCAACGAGGAGTAGCAGCTTGCATGACTTGTGGAAACACAAAGGTTTTGAGAGCAGTCCATAGTTTGCTTTCTCGCTTAATGGGTATTTTTCCTACAGAACCAAGTATGTGGTATTTTCTTCCTCTTTTTACCCTTTATTGCTGCATACCTTAATCACTTAAGGGCAGAGTGATGAAATTTTTTGGAATGTGCTAATATTCTGTTTTATGGTTTCTGTATTTARTGATCCAGTCTAGCTTGCACTTTCAACCTCTGTTTAAAAAAAGGAAAGCTGAAATAAGTAATCATTTGGAATATATCATTATTCAATGACATAAAAACTTAATAACCTGTGGCTGACATAATTTTGGTTCAAGAAATGTGTGCTATAAATTTAACGTATTTTGCAATTGTAATTTTTCTGCTTTAGAAATGCAGCTTTTTAGTTGTTAAGCTTTGCTGTTTTGTTAAAACAAGGAAGGGAGGTTGGATATTTTTTAAAAAAGACAGTAGGTAATATGGAACAGCTGACAGTTATTCTGCTGTGTTTTGATACAAACTAATTTAGATAAATTCTTATTTTTTCTTAGAAAAACCTCAGTGATCTATGAATTCTCATCAAAATAAGTTATTAAGAGATAGTGGTACCCTAATATAGAAGATGCACTGATTGTATAATAAATAGGTTATGTAAGTGAGGGATCTATGTGTGCTACCCTTTTATGTTTATTACCAAGATAAAGTTCCACTGATGGAATGGGTGTCTGAATGTGCACAGTGAAATTGTTCTTGCTGTTCTGTGGCCACTGTTACCAAAAATAAATATAACTACCAACTCTGCAGGTACCTCAAGTGTAGCTTCAAAGTATGAAGAACTGGAATGCCTTTATGCTGCAGTTGGAAAGGTTATTTATGAAGGACTTACTAATTATGAAAAAGCCACTAACGCTAACCCTTCCCAGCTCTTTGGTAAGTTTCCCCCATCCCTGTCGTTAATTAGTATAATTGTGGCCATTAGCTTTGTTTTCAATAAGGAAGTTGAAATCTGATAATCATGGGGAAGAAGCTGTGGGAAGCGTTTGGAGCTCAGCTCTAGATGTGAATTTGGGCTGAAGTCTGTCTGCTGTGAAGAACAGGACGGTGGTTCGTTGCGTTCTGTCCTCTCGCAGCAGCTGCCTTGGAAGCGCTTCTTGGAAGTGGAAACCTGCTGCTTTGCTAGATAGAAGCCTTCTGTATTCAGAGTGCTTAGGAAAAAATGCAGCATTSAGATAAACCAAAATACAAAGTGAAAATTGCTGGAACCTTGTTATATTGAACAGCCAAAATTCTGTGGTTACTGTTCTGAGAGATAATAGACTATTTTGAGGAATTTATGTAAACATTCTTACTTGCTATTGCCTCATAATTTCTTTTTCAGTTGTTTTTAAAGCCTCATTTATCAGCTGGTTTAAATTGTGTTGGATGATTTATTTATTCATTTATAGATTCTGAATTCTYACTAAATGAGGAAACACAAGAATACTACATTTTTCTGTTGAATGAGCAAATCTGAATTTCTAGTATGTACCATTCTGAAGAGCTGAAATGTTTTTCTTATGTTAGTCATACTTATTTAACTGCTAGGGAGCTCGAACTACAMATGACAGTGACAGAGATACATTGGAATAATACAAAGTCTGATCCAGAACTTGTTGTGTTGGTAAAGCAGACCTGAAATTGCACAATTTTGGGAAGTTTGCTGACTTAAATGGCAACTGTCCTTCACTATTCTATCCTGTGATCTGTGTGGGTAGTTGTAATTTCACTTTGGGAATTACCTATTTGTCAGGTGTCAGGATGTGCTGTACAACARACTAACCAAGAGGGATGCTTCTTGCCTTTTCCCTAGAGTTCACTTGAAGGTTAGACTATGTTGTTTCTTTTAGGTGGGGCAAATCTTACTGATTTTGTGTTTAAGAGGATGAACTTCGTGTGCTGAATTACATACATGTCTAAGCAGGAAAAGAAATCGATAGTTTCAAAGCAATCATTCAATGGGCGAAGCGTAATCCTATAAATATTTTTGTAGGCTCTTGTTGAATTATGAAGTTGCAGTAAGGAAAAAAAGTAGTTGTGGGGTTTTAGAGGGTATATTTTGACAAGAATGTACTTCTGAAGAACAAGTACTTTAAAGGTTAGGTAATGTTAAAACTCATTGATTCGCCCAAATATGAGTAAGTTCATACTAGATAGGCACTGGTAACAGCTATGTAATTTGGACTGTGATCTTGTAGGCATTACACATGCATAAGCTGGCTGTTTCAATAGTGTTGCTATTCTCAATCTACAATAACTGTTTGATGAATCTCTCAGAAAGTATCTAGATTAGAAATCAAGATTGTGTAGTATTTTTATTTTACATGAATAGGTCTGGTTTTAGTAATGTAAAAAGTTCACTTTTTAACTATTAAAATATCTATGAAAAATTAGCAGTAGTTTAATTTTACCTAGTTAAATATATTTGTATTCTTTTTTTAATATCTTGGAGAAGTATCTGCTCTCAATCCATCTCTTTCTTGCCTCCTTCCTCTTCAAATCATACATTTATATGCAGAATTTCCAAAAGTCTCAACTAATATATATAGAAAAATACAACACGATTTTAGTTTTATAGTCTTTTTTTCAGATCTATCTATATTTCAAGTCTTTAACTCAGGTAGTCCCATGCTTCTTTCATGGCAGGACAAAATCCTCTGTATGGCTACAATAGTTTCCTGTGTTCTTTCACAGAAGAGCAACATCTGCATGGAAATCCTCTACCTTCTTATGCTCAATAAAAGTTTTGCTATGTTAAGTATTGTTTTTGTCTACAGGTACTTTAATGATTCTAAAGTCTGCGTGCAGTAACAACCCCAGCTATATTGACAGGYTGATTTCAGTTTTTATGCGATCCCTGCAGAAGATGGTCAGGGAACACTTGAATCCCCAGGCTACAGCAGGAACAGCAGAAGCAAATACAGGTATTATATAGCCTAATGATGTTAATGATTAAAAGTCTTGTAGTTGTGTATTAAATTCCCTTCATTCCAAAGCTATTAAAATGATTTCATAGAGTTCTGTGGACATTACTAAATACTGAAAATTAGTTCAGTATTAGTGAGAAATATTACTGAAGTGTTGAAGGATTAAAATGCACTTTGAGTTCCTAATACTTACTTAATATATGAATTTCAGTATTAACCCAAGAATTTTAGTGAATGGTTAGTGAATACTTGCTGAACTACGGTGTATATGTAGAAATATTGAAATCCTTCAAGAGTTCATAGTTTTGGGGGAAGAGAGTTGACTTTTTTAGCTTTCACTTTTTTTACTCCTTCATGTATGATAATAGAAGAGCAACTGCTTGTGCAATTAACTTGTTGGGCCTGATGCATTTGTTTTTGTCTTAAAATAGCATCTTTTTTTCAGTTGGTAGAATTCTGTCATCAAATGAATTAGGTCATGAGTCACTGAAAAATTCAGATATTTTCCTAGAAGAAAATTCAGTGCTACTAAAGAGCACTGTATTTTATTGGTGAGTAAGCTACTGAAGAAAATGTTTTTAAGAAATGCTACTGATCTTAGATTTCCAGCCCATATTTCAATTGGGTAGATTATAACCTAGCAAATTTTACTAATGCTTAGAAACCAATGGAAAGTTGTTCAACTTGACAGATAAGCAAGTCAGGAAATGAACACAATTGAATAGGCAGCATCATAAAATATTTCTTCTTTCACAAGTTGAGTTGCAATTTATTAGTATTGGTGTTCTGTAATGACCAAAGCTTTAGAATAAAGGAAACCTCAAAAGCTTCCTTGTAGGATTCTGAATGAACTTTGTTTTTTGTTTTAGAGTTTTTTCTGGAAGGTCTCTGTCCCAATTGTTTAAGACTGAAAGGCAGTTACTCTGAAAGTTTTTTTTTTCTATAGGGATTTTTTTTCATGTGATGTTTCTTACTACTACTGCTTTTAAAATTTCAGTATTTTATCTTGAAAATTAYTCTACTAGACATTTCATAGGTTTTTATAAAATCTGTTTTTTGTTTTGTTTTTAACTGTAGCAGGTACAAGTGAACTGGTAATGCTAAGCTTGGATCTTGTGAAAACTCGCCTGGCTGTGATGAGCATGGAAATGAGAAAAAATTTTATACAAGCTATTCTAACGTCTCTCATTGAAAAATCTACTGATGCCAAAATTCTTCGTGCAGTAGTAAAAATAGTGGAGGAGTGGGTGAAAAACAATTCCCCAATGGCAGCTAATCAGGTAAATTGCGAAGATAAATAAAATTATTATTGCATTCAAATGTTAAATAAATACAGGTCAAGCTGCTGTTATAACTTATCAGCTTTTGATAATGAGTTTTTCAGGGATCTAGTGTATAAGTTTAGATGCCATTTGTAAGGCTCTGAATTCTGAATATTTCACATCCCCTGTGSAAGTAACTGGAGTTCAAGAAGCTTAGCAATTTATAGATTTATATTATTTGTTTGATCGCAAAGGCTGTTTTACCTAGTGCTTCCTTTAAAATAAACGTTATAAAATATATTTCACACTGTATATGTGAACCTGGATAGAGAATTTCTTCAGGGGGAGAGTGACAAATGCTGGTTTAAATCATATTATTCCTGTAACATTGTACAGCCTCCTTAATTTACAGTTTTACAATTTCTTGTATCAGAGTTGAGTACTTTACAGTCTAGTGCTATACAAGAGGACCTACTTTTTTTTTTTTTTAATATACATGAGACTTTTGTAATCGTTAAGCAGTTTAAACTTAGTCATTTAAAAAAAATTTTGTAGTTGTATACTAGAAGTATAAATGCTTGAGTTATTTTTCTTCTTAAGAACTGTGACCTTCCACCAAGCTATTTTTCARTACTTCAGGAGTGAAAAAGTGATATAAAGGATGGCTGAGCCATACTTTGAATGTGCCAGTTTTCTGTGCTTTAAGATGAATTGACAAAATTAATCATGTCTTCTTTTAACATAGACACCTACTCTCCGAGAGAAGTCCATTTTGCTAGTGAAAATGATGACTTACATTGAAAAGCGTTTTCCAGAAGACCTTGAATTAAATGCCCAGTTCTTAGACCTTGTTAACTATGTCTATAGGTAATTATAGCAATTAATCATTTATTGCAGCTTATTGGTTCATAATTTGTACTATATATGACCTTTATAACATGCCATCAGTCTTTTTAGTTCTGAATTAAATATTTTTTCTTCTAAAACGAAGAATCTATTCATTTCACTGAAACCACAGTATATATTTACTATATCTCGAGACACGATGTGAAAATAAAGTCCCTTAAAAAGGATTTTCTTTTTGGCTCTGCAAAAATATCCCTCCTCCTTAATCTCCTGCTCTCCCAAGGTACCAGGGCATCTTATAGTTGATCATATTTTAAATACAGTGATGGTGGCTAAAATGGCTCTCTCCTTTCATCTGTAAGGTATAAAGATTGTTTCTTGAAAATCTATTGTAAAATATAATTTGAGGACAGTTACTTTTGTTAGCTCAATTGACAGGTTTTGTAACGTGATAAAATAACTAAAATAGTTCCTTTATCAAAAATGTCATATGTTTTATTTAGTGCTAGTGAATCACATTATTTTCAGCTACTGCTGCCATTCTGTTTGCTGGTTAGCTGTGCAAAGCCCTGGAACGGAYATGGCACTCAGTGGTTTTCGTCAACCTTCGTTGCTGTTGCGTTTCAAACAGGGATACASTTGTCACTAAAATAATTTTGTTTCACAACTGGGATGAGATTTGGTCCTAATTTAACAAATTTGTGAGAGCTTTAAGGCAGTTTTCTACCAAGCAGTAATATTTTATTTGCTGCTTCTCTCAGTGATGCACATTGATATACTAGAGCTCCCTTAAAATATCACCTTCCTTGATTTCATCACACAAAGATTAGATGGCTTCTAATATCTATSTCATTATTTCTCTACTTATTTTAGGGATGAGAATCTTTCTGGTAGTGAACTTACTGCAAAACTTGAGCCTGCATTTCTTTCGGGTCTTCGTTGTGCTCAGCCACTCATACGAGCCAAATTTTTTGAGGTCTTTGACAACTCTATGAAACGTCGTGTTTATGAGCGCCTGCTTTATGTGACCTGTTCTCAAAACTGGGAAGCAATGGGAAATCACTTTTGGATCAAACAGTGCATTGAGGTAGGGTAATTACTGTTATCAGAAATGCAGTTRTAATTCTAGAAATGCGATTTATTCCTTATTCTTCTTGGCTGTGTGCAAATGTTACGCAATGTGTGTTTTTGAGTGTGTATTTCTATATCACAACTAAAAATATCAAATCTGCTGCTTCAGATACTTCCCATGGCATTTAAAAATAAATACAGACCGTTTAAACCATGAGAAGCTGATACTTGGAAAATAMATCTTTATGGATTTGATATAAATCTTTACAATCTATTTGGAATCCAAGAAAAGCCTAATGTGAACATGTTAGTATGCCTTAGAGAAACCTATTTCTTATAAATGGTCGTGATTAGAAAAATATACAAGAATTGTTAGAGTAAGTGAATTCAAAAAACCTTTAAGAATTGTGTGTCTGCACTGATSGCATGATAAGTGTTAGGTGGGATGGCACTGAAGTGAAATCTCATTTTTGGTTGGCATATTTAAGAAAAGATAGATCTACCTTTTTATTTCTTTATTTTAAAAAAATTACAAATTAAAAACATGAATTTAAAGTAAGGAAGGTGATAGCTTTGTGCTCTTGAAAGTATTAGAGCTCCTTGCAGAGAGATAAGGAAGAGCATTAATTCWTCCCATCCTGTTTTGGTAGGGCTTTCATTTTAATGGGGAGATTTTGTATATTCAACTGATTGAGGACRCTAAATATATGTATTGAAAAGTATGAAATACAGAGTATAGGCATAGAAAATCCTGTTCCTTGTGCATTTTCAGGAGAGGCTTGAAAAGCAATCGTGAAAGCATAGTCACATACTTCAAGATGATGACAAAATGTGATCAGGTTAAGATGAAAATTTATTAACATCTATTGAATAAAGGTGACAAGTGTTTGTTAGCCATGTTAGTATCGTTTTTTTTTCCCCCTCCAATTGATAAACTTACACTATGGGCATGTCTTTTTAGAAATACTCCAGTAAAATATATGTTGAAAAATTCTCCTTGTTTTTTAATTTCTAGCTGCTGCTGGCAGTGTGTGAGAGAAATACTACCATTGGGACGAGTTGTCAGGGTGCTATGCTGCCTTCTATCACTAACGTTATCAACCTTGCTGACAGTCATGATAGAGCGGCGTTTGCTATGGTAACCCATGTCAAACAGGAGCCTCGAGAAAGGGAAAATAGTGAATCCAAAGAAGAGGTAACTTTCAGGAAGTATTCTAGAAAAAGAAACCTTTTGGGTGAAAATGTCTCCTATTTTTCATCAAATGAGTTCAGAGGATATGCCTTGAAAATGATGTGCAGAGGTGGTTCAGCATACCTTGTGTTTGCTTATTAAAAGAATTTGTATCACTGTTAATAACATTGCRTTTTAACCATGTGTTGGATTCTCCAGAACTTGCATTTGTTCCGTATTTAGCCCTTTCTGTATGATAGYGCTCTATAAATTCTATTTCTGAACCTGAAGAACTAACAGAAAGAAATACTGAGACTGAAATATTTTTTTAATTGTTTATTTGTATAGAAATAAAATGAGTGTATTTAAAAAAAAWTCTACATTCTTGAAGTTGTTTGCTRTTGTTTAGGATGTTGAAATTGACATTGAACTGGCTCCAGGGGACCAGACGAGTACCCCGAAAACGAAGGAGCTCTCCGAGAARGACATTGGCAATCAGCTGCACATGCTGACCAACCGGCATGACAAATTTCTTGATTCTCTTCGGGAAGTGAAGGTTTGTACGAACACTAGTTTCCTGGCAATTTGTTTTAATACTGAAATCTTCAAACTGACGYTTTCTTTTTTCCTGTTTCTTCTTTTTCTTTTTACTGGAGTGCTCTCTCGCATTTTCATCCTCTACTTGAGTACCTCCACCTCTCCATTACTTAGTGGGACAAATATTCTCCCAAACTTTCCAAAGTGTTTGTGAACAGTGGAGGGTAAAAATTGATGAGTTTTTTTTTGGGGGGGGGGATCTGTTTTGCTTGGAGCATATCTGCCTTCTAATTGTAGTTGGTCTTATGGTAGTCACTGCTGCTGCAGTTGCTGGCTACCTTGGCTTCTGAATAGTCTTAAACTGAAATAAGCAGTAGTTAAATTCTAAATAACAAGCTAAGCCAAGTTAGAGTCGACTGAGTACACTTTATTTCAGCATTTAAAATGAATGCTGTGCTATGAATTGTTTTATGTAGGTATTTGAAAACTACTGTGGATTTCTGTGTGTTTTTGCATGTGGAAACTTCTGTCATTCTTGCTGGCATTAATTTTTGTGTGGAGCAGTATAGTTGTAATCATAACATCAATAATTTTTTAATTTACGTTTTGACAGATATTTTCTATTCTAAAAGTTTATTTAAAGAAACTGTTTAAGGAAATGCCCTTAAGAAAACAGGGCATGGAATCAATAGCATATCAGCATCTTGTGTTTAAATAATTTCTAAGAAGATAATGTTAACTGCAAGCTATTTTGAAAATAATTCTAAAAATATCAACAGTTCTGTCTAATTAACTTGATTGTTCAGTCTTATTACCAAGTAGTCATCAACTTCGTTCCTTTTATTTCTTTCTCTTTCCCTCTCTCTCTTGCTTTTTTTTTTTCTTTTAACAGTTACAGTAGTGAATCAGTCTTGATCAACCTGGAAATAGGATTAAATTCATTTCACAGTAGTTTTCATTGCTAAAAGAAAGGTATTTTTGATAAGCCAGTTGGAAAAGACATTAACATTACTGCTAAAACAGCTGTGTAACTGATGAGCTGTTCTTCCATACTATAAATGATACCTTTCCCATTTATATACATCTCTCCTTTTTGTTTCTAGACTGGAGCATTGCTGAGTGCCTTTGTTCAATTATGTCATATATCTACACCATTAGCAGAGAAGACTTGGATTCAGCTTTTTTCACGATTATGGAAAATCTTATCTGACAGACAACAACATGTGAGAATTTCTCTCTCTTAGTAATTTCTCTTTGTTAATGACTGTTTTTTTTGTATGTTGTAACTGTGTGTAAACAATTTGTTCACTTTAAGAAGTTTGCCATTTTTTGACTGTTGAATGATGTGTATGTCCATGCATGCATCTTTTGAAAGAAATAGTGCCCTTCAATTTATTTAGAGAATTACCCTTATCAAATGATTGTGCTGTGATATGTACTATATTAACAAGATTTTGAATCTGAAATCAGTAATAGAAGAATTTGAGTGAACAGATAACTATCCTTATGCTTTTCTTCCAGGCTTTAGCTGGTGAAATAAGCCCTTTCTTGTGCAGTGGTAGCCATCAAGTCCAACGAGACTGCCAGCCGAGTGCCCTGAATTGCTTTGTGGAAGCAATGTCGCAGTGTGTTCCTCCCATTCCCATCAGACCTTGTGTCCTGAAATACTTGGGTAAAACTCACAATCTCTGGTTCCGTTCTACACTGATGCTGGAACATCAAGCCTTTGAAAAAGGACTGAGCCTACAAATCAAGCCTAAACAGACAACGGAATTTTACGAGCAGGAAAGCATAACTCCTCCTCAACAGGTATGGTGTAATATTCAGTGAAATACCTTATGAAATGGGGAGAGGAAAACACAGTAGCAGTGTAGTACTATAGTACTGCTTCTTGTTAGGGACTTGTTAAAGTTGAGCTCGTTTTGAATTCACTGAAGAAATTCCTGTCCTTGCGTGCTTGTGAATACAGACACTTTGAACATTGCTTTCTGTCTTACCTACTTCTCAYGCCTTTCCTTCACCTGTCACTGATACTTTCATGTTTTTCTCTTTCTTCAATCTGTTTTTGACACCAGTTCTCTGCAGCACTGYAAAACCAAATCAAGCTGTTTCTTCTGCTAATTTTAAACTACAAATAGAAGTCTATACTGCCTCTGTTTCTCTCAAAGGAAGTATGCTTTCTGTAACAAATCAAGTTTGTTAGTATATGATCTTGAAGAATTGTTGGCTAACCAAAACAGAGTTAAGCAGGTGCTGTTTAAATCTTTAAAAAGAGCTTATAGAACACACGTGTATTTTCCTGTCTTTCTGGACTTGCCTCAGTGCAGAGGATGTGATTTTGCTCTCTGCTGTGCTTTATAATAACAGTTTGACTGCAGAGGAATATGTGTGGTTACCATTCTAGGAAATACTGGATTCCCTTGCTGAGCTCTACTCCTTGTTGCAAGAGGAGGATATGTGGGCTGGACTATGGCAGAAACGCTGCAAATTCCCAGAGACAGCAACAGCTATTGCGTATGAACAGCATGGCTTTTTTGAACAGGTACAGACTTGATATTAGAAATAATCTGAGTAGTTCTACTGCCAGGATGAATATTCAGGTCAGTAAAAATATTCTGCAGAAAATATTACTGATAATTGACTTCAAWCTTCTAAAGCAGAAAATGCCACAGTTTCTCTTCTGACTGAAGTAATAGTTTAAGGCTGTGTGAAACCWAGATAAGATTTTTTTGAGCAGTTCTTCTGGCAGTCAGAAGTCTCTCAGTTCTTTATCACATTTGTAAAGTTGCCAAGTAACGTCACTTCACAGAATTTCTTTTTAACATAAAATTATAAGTCACTTTTTATCACTTTTTTAATCACTTTTTTTAAAGAATAGAATGTTGAGTTTTGTATATGTAGCAGATGTAAGAATAACATTATTTGAATTTTATTTAGGCACAAGAAACTTATGAAAAAGCAATGGAAAAGGCTAAAAAAGAACATGAACGGAACAATGCTTCCCCTTCCATCTTTCCTGAGTATCAGCTCTGGGAAGACCATTGGATTCGGTAAGACTTTATAGGTGTTGTAGAATAAGTATTGATACCTTGCAATAGAAGTAAAATACCCTGCTAGTTTAAAACATCGGTTACTAGAATAAACTGAGCTCAACGCTTTTAATATAGAGGAGAAACTTATGGGAATTAAAATGCTATATTGTCACTCCCTTAACAGACCCTCAGAACTGATATATCTGAAGCATTGTGAAAATGTAATTTGCTATTGGTTGAGACAGACTGAGCTAGAATTTGTTTTTCCTATTTATAATGGGTGTTCTGGGAAACACCAAATGCAGCTCTTTCCTTTTCATAGATATCTGTGTTATAGCTGGTAATAAATTAAAAAAAAGAAAAAAAAAAGGAAAAAAAAAAGTTCTCCTGTCTCGGTGAGGAGACTTTTCAGTCTTTCAAACTTCTGCAGTGTTTGAAAGATGCTTCAGACAAATGCAGATGCCTATAGTATCCTGATAAAAATCGTTGATAGTCACGTTTATTGATATCTTCTTTTTTTTGATAACCAAATTGACACTGCTTTTGGGTTTTCTCAGTTGCTCGAAAGAACTGAACCAATGGGAACCTTTGACAGAGTATGGCCAATCCAAAGGACATATAAATCCCTACCTAGTACTGGAATGTGCATGGAGGGTCTCAAACTGGACTGCTATGAAGGAAGCTCTAGTGCAGGTGAGTAAGGGGTTTTTGTAATTCTGGAAATGGGCTCTGCTAGTGTTTAGTTTCCTTATTCATTTTACTGATTATGTTTCTAGCAAGTCAGCATTACAGTTCATTTCACAGAAACAGTAAACTGCTCTTTGAAAGTTTTCTTTGATGTCCCAGCATGCAGCTGGGTGTCTTGGTAACTAAAGCATATTATTTCAACAGACAAACTTGGTTCTCTTYTCGATTTCTTTATAAAGCTGTGCTATGTAAGAAATTTACATTTCTTTCTAGTTAAGACTAGCTAGCAGTTTTATAGTCAGGGCAGGTAAAAGATCTGGTGCATGGAATGGAGTCATTAAAAGCAACAAATGCTTGCCCCACAAGTGTGTGCCAGAAGTGATATCTGGAGGAACTTATGATGGACCCTTGCAGATATATGGTATTAGATAAACTAAACTTGCAGGTATGCAATTTAGAGAAGGGTGGAGAGAACATTTTTGTATTTTAAGCCTTTGCAGGAACAAAAGTTCCTTTTATGAACTGGGGTAAGGTATGACARTACCTCTATTACAGTCTCTGTGGACAACATAACTAAGCTTTCAGCTCTAAAAYGAAAAAGCCTATTGCCTCTGGTATGTTTGTGTTTGTTTCAGCACCTGGAAGGCAAAGCCAAAGTGTTCCCAGCTTTTACTATTCAAAGTTAAAACAATTAAACACAATTTATTCTGTTCATCTCCACTGTCCTAGAGGGAGGAATAAGACAAACGTATAAAAATGTGAAGGTCAGGGAAATGTCAACTAAATTTAGTTTACATTAATTGCCTTTTTGTATCTGAGGACTATTTATCCCTGGCTAATCCAGTGTTTCAGAATCCTTGTTAAGAGATTTCAGGTTATTCAGGGATTGCTTTTGCCTGTCTTTTGTTATTATGTTGTGCCTTCCTGAATGTCTCAAATTGGTTTTCAGAGATCCAGCTGTGGCATTTTTTCTTTGAACATGCACATACTAGGTTGCATCATTCTGTGTGGTACAATCAGGATCGTGTTCATCTGAAATGTTTTCCAGGTTGTGAAAAGGCAAATAGCATTGCAAAGAGCAGCTCTTTTGCCTCTGTTGCCTGAACTGTTCTATCTTTTTCGGTCATAGAGTTCTAAGTCTGTGGATTTATGGCAAGGGCATTGGTGAAATGCCATAGAATTGTGTGAGTGGTTTTTCTTTTWGTTGTTTTTTTTTCTCCCCCTTCTTTCTTTGCATTGGTAGAACTTGCACTTTGCATTTGTAGAACTTGAAGGCAGCTTCCAGGCATCAGACAAAAAATTTTCAGGTATCAGACAAAAAATTGAAATTGCTTTAAAGCTTAAAGCAATTGTAATTTCAAATGAAGCTTTACATTCATGTGTAACTAAATAGAAGCAGTCTACTCTGTATACATCATTAATATGCAGACTTTCAGGGCTGGCAAAATGTTGCTAGGTAGTTAAAAGAGCAACCCACCCCTAAGCCCTGAAAAAGCAGCATATGAAATCTCTTGAGTTTCAGTGTTGATTCATTGGAGAGGCTGATATATATTGCAAATTATGCCAGTGGTTATTATTTGAATGAAGAGATTGACAAATTTGAGATTGTTTATTTATGATGGAAAATGTATTGGGGTTATATACCTAGCCCTGGGATTACATACTTAGCCCAAGTCATTTTTCTTATTTTCTTACATTTATAGCTTTGCCTAGCAGAGGTGTAATGGAAGGTTTGCTGTTCTTTAAGTAACAGAGTTTTTCTGTGKTAGGCCCTGGACAGTATATCCAGGGATTGCTTCTTATATCCATTTCCTTTTATTTCTGTTTAAGTATTCAGGGCTTTATTACTGTAAAGTAACTGCTAGATTTCTGATTTTATTCTCATTTTGAGTCTCCTTTAGCTCCATTCAAAATGAGACTCATTTGATTTTATAGCRTATCCATTATGCATAATTTTTAAGTAACTTGGAAGTACCAGGGTATTTCCAGCATGTGTGGTTAAGGCTGGAGTGTGGCGATGTAATTAGAGCTTGAGCGGTGAGGGACAATGAGACCAGCAAAGGACATCAGGCCATGAACCTGATACCGGGAAGCAAATGAGAAGAAAATCGGATAAAGATGAAGGAGGTTGGAGGAAAATGAATTGATAAGGAGTGGCAGGGTAACTGGGCAAATACTCTGAAACAAGAAGTTGAAGAAGAAGATTTCCTGTGTAAGATACAAGAATTTTGTGAAACTAGCAGAGAGGAAAGAGGCATTGAATGAAACATTGCAGGGGACATAGTGAGACTGGCCGTGCAGGAGAAGGGGCTTGCACTGATTGGCAGYGAGAAAGGTGGGGACTGGACTTGAATAAAATGATGAGGATTACTAGGAAGGGATACATGACTTCTRGGAGAAAATATACTTTGATTCTGCATAAATAAGGTAATAAAGTAAATTGAATCATAATGCATAAGCACAAGGGCATGTTTAACTTTGAGGTGATTGGCTTTAAAATGTATTCCCTGAAATTTCTTTGTGTGTGTAATCTATATACTAGAAAGCATACAAGTAAAAGTACCTAAACCACTTTCAAGGAAGAGCAAGCTTTTATGAAGTGAAGCTGTTTGAATCTATAGCCTTTACCAAAGAAAGATAAGAAAACAACAAATACTATTCTCTCACCACAATTTGCCATRATTTGAGAGAAGTTCTGTCCTGGAAGTGTTTATCAGAGTAATTGTACAGACTTCTAGAGGTACAAGTTTATGGTGGAGAGTGCTGAYATCTTGATTTAAGTATTGCTAGTAGGAATTGTCTCCTGTAAGTTGCTTATTTTATATGCTATGGAATCAGAAAACTTAGAGTATGGAAATTTCCATCTTTACAAAGTTTCCTCAACATTTAATATGTTGGTGATAATACTTATAGTATTTAATATAAGTCTTATAGAGTCACAGCATAATTAGGGCTGGAAGGGACTCGTGCAAGTCCTCTAGCCCAGTGCTACACTTGGAGCAGGGCCAAGTAGGTCAGGTTTCTTGWCCAGCAGTAGTTTGAATATTTCCAGGGTTGGAGATGCCACAGCATTTCTGGGCTTATCTTAGATATGTAACTTTCAGAAACCTGAAATAATGGACAAGACATATCTCTACTATCTGTGGTTTTAGAAAGCAGCACAGTATCCTGTTCCTTTCCTTAGGAACTAAGGGACTTGTGTACTGCAGGTGAGGTGGCTGTCATCTTCATTTGCTAGCAGGTGAAATGTACTGTTTGCACCTCCCTCCTGTTGACCTTCCTGGTTCAATATGGAGTTTGTTGTYGTGTTCTGCTTTTAATCCATATTGCTGAACAACATGTAAAAGCATTTGTAAAACTTCTAACCTTCCTTTTGTCCTTTCCTGGAATTCATTTGTGACAGTGMATTCTGTGCTGTCAGTGTGCTTGGTGGATGTACGTGCCACAAAGTTTTGACCTTTATTAAATAATTTAAAGTCAAAAATAACATCTTGTAAGATAAAATCTAGGTCTTTTTTTTTTCCAGGTGTTCAGGAAGGGCTTTTTTGTCTTTTTGTTTGTTATTTTTTTGAATAAAATTTAAATGGCTATAAAGACATCCTTAAAGTTTCTCTCCATTTTTTGAGAAAATACAACAGAAAATACGTAGGTGAACGCTTTTACCTCAGAGCAAAATTTGAAGAAGCCTTTACCATGCAAAAGATTGCCRTATTTAGATAACTTCCTCCTTATCCTCTCTTAAGCATCTTCTCCAATTATAAGAATTCTTCCCCAATTAAAGAAGGCTCTCATGTGAATCAGCAATGATTATTGCACTTGTGAGGTTGCTATAAAAGTCTCAATCCATACAGCTGTTTTGGACTTCCTGGGACAAATGACAGATTCTTGTGTTGGAATTGCCAGTAGATTTTAGAGGGAGATATTTGTATATGTTGTGTTAGTAGAAGTTCTAGAATGAATAGTGGAGGGCCTTTTTCTTTCCTTTTTCTTGTAGATTGGTGGAAGCTTTTTTAAATTATTATTATTAATTTAAGAAAAGACACTCTCTTATCATAGTAAATGGAGTTTTTATCTGTAATTAGTCAATGTAGAATTATAAACCAGATATAGAACTGGCATCCTTAAAGGTAAGAATATTGTGTTAAATCCCAAGTGGAAAGAAGGTTGCTTGTCTGCAGTGCTCCTTTACCTTGGAGTGTGACATTACTGGAATTACTCTGCTAAAAGTTATAAGGGMGTGAACTGCATGTTTAAAATACAATTTTACTGATAAAGCTCTGAGCAGAACCTTTGGCAGCGTTGTTGTTATGCTGCAGAGATTTAGCCAGAAGAATTAGTCCCTCACATAGCTGGGTTTTATTGTTTCATTGCTACTGTTTTGAATCAAGTTTTGAACCAGTGTTTGTCAGTTAAAAATATTACATATCAAATTAAGAGTTGACTGTCTGGTTTCATAATATTTGCAAAAGATAAGCATAGTTATAAAAGATGCTGATCATCCTTTAATTCCAGTATCTTGCAGGATTAAGTTTCTGCAAACAAAATATCCTAACACTGTGTTTCATTGTGACAACTTATTCTTGCATGATAAATATGCTGAATTGTATGTGTSTCTCAATTTCTTCAAGATCAGGCTGAATATTACTTTTTAATGTAGTGTATTTGTTCATCTGTAACAATTTTTTTTTTGTCAGAAAGCAAAATAGGTAGGTGCAATCRATATGCTTTACTTTAAGGGCAAAGCTATGAAAACAGTAGAAGTAGTTAAAATTAATTAAGACAGTATTGTCTTTTGATAGAACCTAAATTAAGGGTGTCCAACCACTACAATATTGAATTTTTCCATGTTTGTAGTACTGATGGTTCACGTTAAATAGTTGTCTCTAAAGATGGATTTTATTATCTATCAGTCATTGTGAAAGCAAATCTGTAAGTGGTAAGCTGTATGTGCTACAGAAATTAATACATGACATGTTTTAGTTAATATTTTGCTGCTTTAAAAATCACTATTTTGTGCGCTATTTAAGTATCCATCTTTATTGGCTAGTTATAGAAATTACACTCTTGAGAAAGCTTTAAAGCCAAAAATAAGAACTATTTTGTACAGTATATTTTAAGCTTAGAGTTATAACGGAATGAAGTTTATCATGTTTGACAGGTTCTGGTTTTGGTGGCTTGCAAGTACAGTRGAACTAACAACCACGAGTAAGTGATGATGCACTTTAGCTGCAGTTATAGTAAAAGAGATTTTCAGTAATGAGGCATTTACTAATGGTCTAAGGAGAAGATACTGAAGCTATGAATGGAGCTTCTGTAGCTCTACTCACATTCTTGTAAAAGTGTCCTGACATGGGCTTGCATAAATACTAGGATGAGAAAGAATAATTACTTCTATGATGCTATACTTGCTACGCCAATTTTATTGATATTCTTTCAYACTGCTTTTTTAAAAAATTGACTTTCAAAAGCTTCTATTAAATGTGTTATTTTATGAAATTCCATGGTCGATCCACAGGAGAGATCAGAAAAGGTGGCAACTATACATCAGTTTCCTAAATCCTTGTGAAACATTTTTAATAATCTACCTGTTAAAGTAAAGCCATTAAAATACCAAGTGGCCTTTGATAGGACCCAAGACTCATTTCCATTTGCTCACATTGCCATTGTGTTTAATGATCCAGTAGATAATGTAGTAAAAAAAAGAGACTATTTTTACTGTGTAAGTGTAGGGCTGCTACCTGGCAGTTTCTCTTTGCTGGCTCGGATATAAAATCAGTTGAAGACAGGCAAAAATAACACTTGAAATGGTTAAGGTACAGTAAGTATGTCAACAAGAAGATAATGCAGAGGGATTTCTGTGTTGCAGATCAAGACAAAAAGGGTTTGTTGTGGAGGAGRAAAAGCAGGTCTGAAATCCATACTTCCGGATTTCAGGCCTGCATTGTCAGCTAGTGTATGATTAAGTGTTTGGGGGTAATTTCAAATTTATGCACTTGTTTTGAAAAATCTGGTTTTGTAACTCTTTCACTCTAAAACACTTGCACGCGTTTGGTTATGCAATTCACGTGAATTGCATGCTGCTATTTTTAACTAGCATATTTCTACAGTTCCCGAATTTAAAAAAATGGTTTTAAATTTTTTTTAAATGATTTTTAGCACTTTAATATAATTTAGCACCTGTACTCAGATTATTTTGACCCAAATAGGGTGGGTTTAGATGAATTTAAAATCACCAGCTATTTATTCTCATAAACTTAGTAATGGCCTGGAGCGGGCAATTAGGAAGTATAATGTTGGCACAAGGTGTCTGCATATATGGAGGAGATTCTTGTAAGTGAGAATTTGACATTACTTGTTTGTAGGGCCCTGAAGCATTTCGAAAGGTAATAATGCTTCATCTGCTGAGAAGCATCTTTTTTATTTTTATTTTTTTTTTCTGTACAGGGTGAATTGGTATACAGTGAGCTTCATGCTCCTGTCACAAGACAACTGTAGTACAGTTCAGAGAGAGCTGATCAGGCTGAAAGTTGTCAGTGTAAAAATACCCTACCAGCATGTTGTGTGCAGGCACTTTTATGCTAAATTTGCAATTTATTTGCTAGCCCACCCTTACCAGAAACTTAGAGAGCAGAAACTCCTCTAATGTCAGATTCTGATATTTTAGTCTGATATTTTTAGATATAGAGTTTTTTTATTTTGTTTTAAAATGAGTATTTGTTTAGGAGTCTTTTATTGTTAAAAAAAAAAAAATCTGTATTTAAGGATGAATGGTCTTTATGAGAACTTTTTCCATTTCATTACCAGGTGGAGCTGAGTTGTCCAAAAGAGATGGCTTGGAAAGTGAACATGTACAGAGGATATTTAGCAATTTGCCATCCGGAAGAGCAGCAGCTTAACTTCATTGAGCGTCTGGTAGAGATGGCGAGCAGCTTAGCAATTCGAGAATGGCGAAGGCTTCCCCACGTAGTGTCACATGTTCATACTCCGCTTCTCCAGGTAAGAATAAAAGTTTTYGGTTATTTTCCAGTAGCAGGCTTCAAGATTTTTAATGATATAAGAGTAAAATATGTTTACTGTGCAACACACGCACACACACACGCTATATAATGTTTGATTTGCCATTCTTTAAGCACAGTTTGACACTGGTAGGGCTGTAAGTGCTTCCCTATGGCAGGCTGGATGGGCTGGGCTGGTGCAAGCTCCTTCATGGGCATTCAGGCTGGACTGGGCAGCTGCGTGCGTGCCCTTATGGTTCACCATCTTGTTCTGGGAACATATTTGGGCTAAACATAGTGGCAACAAGAAAGCTTTTATTGTAAATAAAATGTCCTGTTTGGTGCRTATCTTATAGGATTGCTCTTAGGTTTATTTTTCTTCTTAGTTGGGCTTGGGAGCATCACAGAAGTCATCARGAACATCAGGAAAAGAATGTAGGGAACAGTCTAGTCTTTTAAGTATATGATATTTCTAATGGAAGGGAGTTACTCCCACAAGTTCTMGTTGTTGGGAAACATTTCGTAATTGCCATAAAGGAGTCTGGATTGTGTTAGATAAACTAATATGTGCACCTTTTAAAGCTTAGTGCCTTGGCCTTCAGTTTTATTAGTTGTCCTACTAGGTTATTTGGATCAACGTTACATTATATTCTTGCAGTACTGCTATAAAAAGAAGTCTCATGCTGAACCACACTATTTCACAGGTGGAGGGGTCTCACAGGTTGGAAAAGAGCCATCTCTGCTTCCCTCCTGTAATTTGATGCCAGCTACAGGAAAGAAAATCTCTTTGCTGTGCGTGGGAAACCATATTTCAGTAATGCTTCTTGTTCACATGTGGATGCACATCCTCTAAATTTCGCCGTGCTGGTGGGAAATGTTACTGCTTCCAACTAATTGCCTCATTTTGATGGTGATAGCTTATGGAGTGCTCGTATGAGTAGGTCAGCTGGAAAATTTGAGAACACGGTAACCTCTATCAGGGGTGTTTGCTGAACTGGGAAGGGATGGATGGCTTGAATTGGAAGAGGATGGATCCCTCTGGCCTAACTGCTTTGGCATCTGCTAGAGRTCTGTGTGCTTCCTGCAGAAAAACAGACAAAGCAAACACAGTTCTGAGAGGAGCTTGCTCCTAAAATAGTACTGGCAGTGAAGCAGGGTGCTGGCTTGTCCAGAATTAAATAAGGGGCAGCTAATTAACCTAATTAATTTTAGGTTACAAGTACGTAAAAAAAAAAAAAAAAGCTGGATATCATCTAAACTTAAGCGACTAAATTGAATTCTTTGTAGAGATCTTTTAAAATGGGGGAAGAAGTTTGTAACTTAAATTCATACTATAAAATTAGTGTAGCATATTGCTTGTGGTCATAAAAAGAGACAGCTGGATGTTCAGATAAATCCTTGCATGTATGCTTAAATCTTTGACTTAAAAAGGATGAGAGGCTTCCCGGCTGGATGACCAAGTGCATACAGAGAGGATGGTCCAAGCTAACATTTTCATGCCACTTTTCTATTTACTTACTTCTGTCTTAACTCTGTTGTGCATTTATGGGAGATGATAGAGCTCATTGGCTGCCTCTGAATCATTAACAAGCATTTTGATCTCAGAATGGGGCCTGCTGCTTTCTGTGTTTCTCTAGGGGAATATTGCTTAGAATAATGAAAGGAAAAGATTGCTTTTCTTTCATCCTTATTAAACAGGTCCTTGGTGCTTATTTCAATACGCAGTATTTTAGCCCTCAAATCATTCCACATTATAGTGTAAGGAAGTTACTATTTTCTTGTATTTATTTAAAAGTAAACTGTTTTTAAGGTGCTATGCYGCAGGTACATCTTTATTTTTATAGCTTATGAAACATTTTATTTAGTTCAGTCTAGAGTGGCATTTTGATTTAAAGAACTGCGTTTGAATCCTGTGCCTTCAGTCTTTCTCTTTGGCATATGTGTTACTCGGAAAAACGATGCACACACACAAGGAACAGAGGGGACTAGCGTCGCGTCTGTTCACGAAGAGCTTGTGAGAACTTGCTGAGATCATTTTTTGTTTTTTAGATCTCCAGAAATATTTTGGTGAAGCACCAGGCACAACTTTAATCATACAGACTATGCAGTTTAATTAAGCGAGGGGAAGTAAGTTTAACAGGAGGAAACCTGCCTGGCCAGTGTTGCTTGTGCTTTCACGTGTGCTTCACTCAGTAGGGACTCCTGCTTCCTTTCTGAACGTATGAAATGTCAGCACTTATTCTTTTGCTTGGTTTTGGATTTGATTATGTAAAAATCTCATTTTGCAATGGCAAGGCAGGGATTTTAAAGAGTTGCTGTTATTGCCGGGTGTAATTGACTGGAGCTAAGTGCCTAAACCGTTCTCCAGAAAACGGGATTTGGCCTCGAGTCGGTTCCAGAAGCTCCTGGAAGGCACCCGCTGCCCGTCGTCGTCGCTGCAGGGTCGTGCCTGGAGGGCAGCCGGGCAGGGGGAGGCTTGCTGGAGCCCGGCTCCTTATTGACACGGAGCCGATCGTCTCCAGGAGGAGACTCGGGACGATCTCTGCACGATGTGACCTGGGCGCGGGTAGTGGGAGTGCGTTCCTGGGTGGCCGGTGCTCAGAAACCTTACCGGAACGGTGGGAGATCCCGCTTTTACCAAGTTCCACTCAATCTAGAGGTTTCCGCGCCGCCGCATGAGATTGGCGCTTTCACCGCGCGCGGCGCCGCTCGGAGGCACCCGGACGCGCACGCGCGCTGCCCACGGCGTCGCC
>NW_028185039.1:3377314-3454224 GCF_003343005.1 Rhea americana | reverse complement strand
GGGCGACAGCGGGCAGCGGCCGCGGGGGCGGCTCGGCCGCCAGCGCTCCCTCGGAGCGGCTTCCTCCGAGCCGCTCGCTCGCAGCCAGCGCAACTCGTGTTGGAATTAATTCCTTCCTGCCGAGTTTTCGTTGGTATTTTAAGTTTTTTCTCCCCGAAGACTGGCAGGATCTTTAGCATGGGAGGATTAATGTTGCTGTATGAAGTATTTAAATGYTTTCAAATATCAATTAAAGCAGTTTTTAAAAAATAATCTTGTATGTATATATCACCCTTGAAGAAATGATAAAATAGGCAGTGAATGACAGAGGTACAAATGCAGCAGTGAATTTGCACTGCAGTAATTACTTTTTTTTAATATCAGATAGTGTGTGATTAAATACCTGTGAGAAAATTAAATTTACGTGATGAATGGGTGTAGGATGAAGGTTAAGTTATTGTGAGAGCTGATACTGAGATGACTGTAGGAAAATATTACTTTCCTTAATTTATTTTGTTTCAAGAGATTTGACTCCATTAAAAAAAAATCACTCCAAATTTAAATAACTTATCTTATTTGGTTGATTAACAGCAAATACAGCTGTTATCTGCCGAGAGGTAGCTCAGAGAATACTATGTTGGTTTTATTGTACTACAGGTAATTAAATTCCCTGAAAGTTTGTAGGCCTTTTCTACAGGTTGTGTCTGCTCCTGTTAGTAAATGTGAGAGTGCTGCCATCTTCTGTTTGTTCCTTTCAGTAATTTGGGAATATCAGATGTCTGTGAAAAGCTATTCTCAGCCCAAGTAAATTCTCAAATCTAAGGCCACTGCAGAATATTTTAAGGTAATMGCTTCAGGAAGGCATAAGGTAGTGTTTTGGTATGCTTAGCTTTCTATTAAGAAGGAGCAGGGAATTTATGCTATTGAAAGTTTTGTTTTAATCAAGGGAATATTTGAAATCAGTCTTTCTACTTCAGCAGATTGTGTGTGCCATCACTTGTGCTTTTCTGTGAGTGGGTGTAGGAAGTTCCAGCTGCAGGCTAGGTTTTAATTGAAACCTAAATGCTTATATTTTTAGCTGTTAATAGTTTGCTATTTTTTTTATCGTGTGTTTTGAGATCTTCCCCATGACTGTGGCRTTATAAAGTCCAGCGCAGCAAGCGGGGGTCTTCTGTGTTGTATTTAGATGTGGAAGCAAAGGGACAGAGGTGAGGAGAGAGTGCCAGTGCCAGCAAGCTGTTTCCTTTGATTTCTGTGGAAAAAAAAATGCTTTTTATAAATAAGACACTGCCATTTGTGGAATAACTTGTGAAAGCATGTGTGGTTCAGAATAGAAGAAATTATTAGGGATTTTTTTACCTTCATTCTATCAAGGAAGGGCATGTTGTAGATGGCTAAAGTTAAACCTTTCAGTCAAACACGTTGTATTACAGGAAAATGACTAACTACAGATCAGGAGTGTCTGTTCCCAAATGGATAATGTTAAGTTCCCTGAGAAAGGGTTGTGCATGGAGAGGACATCTGAAGTTACACAGTGACTTTTGCAAGTAGATAGGAAGGTGCCTTATGGCCCTGATATTTTATTCTGTTATTTTTTTATTTTTTATTTTAATTTATTTTTTTAAGGCTTGCCACTGTTGATAGAAATCCTATGCCGGTAACTCGGTGGCCGAATTTCACATTTCATCAGCGACTAAAGTGTTGAATCAATCTCCTGGAGTAGTTCTGCTGTTTTTCCTTAATGAATAAATTGGTTAATGATGATTTAAAGGTGAAATCATTAGTTGAGATCTTTTTCTAGCAATGGAATCAGCCAGCAGATTGCACTAGCCTTAATGATGATTTATATTGTTTAATGTTTTCTAGGCAGCACAACAAATAATTGAACTTCAAGAAGCAGCCCAAATAAATGCAGGATTACAGCCAACTAATCTAGGGAGAAACAACAGCCTCCATGATATGAAGACTGTTGTAAAGACTTGGAGGAACAGGTTACCTATTGTGTCAGATGACTTATCCCATTGGAGCAGCATTTTCATGTGGAGACAACATCATTACCAGGGTAAAACTGCCTGGTCCAGCATGCATTCATCATGTAATTTTCAAGACAACACATTGTTTGAAATAAGTTCTTTGTATTCTTTTTATTTAAATATGCAGGAATTTTGTTGTTTTTTTTTCGACAGAGGGTTATTTTTGTTGAATTTCTGTTTATAAGTTCTGTTTTCTTAAATCATCATTTCATGTATATTTATTGTTATGTAAGATTTTGCTGCATACACAGTTTCATTTATAATGACAAATGTTTCATGTTTCATCTTTAGCCATTGTGACTGCATATGAGAATAGTTCTCAGCATGATCCTAGTTCCAATAATGCTATGTTGGGAGTTCATGCTTCTGCATCAGCAATTATCCAGTATGGAAAGATAGCGCGAAAACAAGGGCTGGTCAACGTAGCTCTGGATATACTGAGTCGCATTCATACCATTCCGACTGTGCCCATCGTGGACTGCTTTCAGAAAATCCGCCAGCAAGTTAAGTGTTACCTTCAACTGGCAGGAGTCATGGGCAAAAATGAATGCATGCAGGTACGTTAGCTTTATCTTTGAAGTTGTTGTTGTAACTCGAGGGGGTTTCTAGGATCACCGGTGCAATTTGCGATTATTTGAATAGGTGACCCGTATATGGAACACAGTCTGAATTTGGTTGGTCATGTTGTAGGTAAATGCATAAAGTTGCCTTAAGTAATGCTGTTAGAGTTAAAAGTGAACTGTCCTGTTTGAGCTGAATACATGATTATTTTAAAAAATTAACCAAATAAATGTAGAGGACAAACAAGTAAAAAAAAWTTTTTTTAGGAGAGAAGTGGAACAGACTTCGTAAGTATGACTTGCAAAAGAAACAATACTATCACAAGACTAAGTGAAGATCTAAATAAAGGTTTTGAGTGACTTACCCTGTATGAGTGAGGAATATTGACATACTGAAGTGAAACTGAGTGAGTTAAATGGATAGGAAAAAAAGAACAGTGACTAGGCAAAAAACCCTGACATAAGGTCAACCAACTTTAAGATAGAAATAATAATCCTTCATCTGGTGAGGTTTAGCTATAACATCTGATAGCTTTGCATAGGCCAGTGGGAACTTAAAATTGGTTTCAATCCATGTTTTTTTAAAGGATAATTAAATAGAAAATAAATAAAAACAGTAAAAATTCATGTTGTKTAAATTTCAGGAGGATATTTTGGCTGTTTTTTATGGCACTTTCATTTTTATAGAAACTTCCATTTTAGAAGATATTTTTCATTAAGGCTTATTTAACAGGGTCTTGAAGTTATTGAATCAACTAATCTGAAGTACTTCACCAAGGAGATGACTGCTGAGTTCTATGCATTGAAAGGAATGTTCTTGGCACAGATTAACAAGTAAGTGTGTTGGCTGGAAGAGGCACTAGCACACATTTAAGAAAAATGCAGCTGAYGT
The DNA here is from genome assembly GCF_003343005.1 of Rhea americana. Classification (NCBI taxonomy): domain Eukaryota; kingdom Metazoa; phylum Chordata; class Aves; order Rheiformes; family Rheidae; genus Rhea; species Rhea americana. Next base: position 3,450,760 of record NW_028185039.1, on the reverse strand, counting down.
ACTTAATCACAATATTTAAGCAAGAAAGTAATTCCGTGTGTTTATACAGACTAAAATTTGGCACAACTGTTAAAGAAAGTAAAAGTACAGGTGACACTTGGTTGCTGTGCAGTTTAAAGATGTAATGACTGGTAATATTTCTAAGTGTATAGGGAGACTAGCTAAAGCAAACATTTCATCAGCTCTTTTTTTAAAAAAATCTTATTTTGGGAGAAGAGGCTGGGGTAAAGGGGAGGGGCAGGGAGAAAAGATCTACCCAAAGCTTAACAGCTTAGTATGCTTTTTTCCTTGGTTCCATGGCTACTTTGTTAGTCAAACTGATGAAGACTTGAGTAATTTCCTAGAGTAGCTGACAAAAAGAGGTGGCTTTAGCTATTTTTAATGTAAACATCATATACAAAACTAAGGAGAAAATGCTCTTCAATCTATAAGCTTAAAGTTGTCTAGTCAAAACTAGCAAACCTCTGTGTTTTTTGTTTCCGTTTGTTTCATTGCACATTGTATATGTCCCTCTTATAAGCTATAGCTGTTAAAGGCATAAGAAGATGTTGTGGCATAATTCAGAGTGCTTAGACAAGTCTGCTGTGTCATCCAACATGGAAATGTGACACAAACTCATTTCAGATAATTGAATTGGAGAGATTAATGTGGTATGTGTTCGAGACATCTTGCATTGTAGCAATTAAAAACACCTAAGTGCAAACATTGATTTCAGACAACTACCTTTCTAATGTTTTTGCTTTATGCTGACAAGCATCTTATTACTTTGAGGAAGAGCTCTCTTTAATCCAGTAAACAAATATCTCAGTAGTCAGATTTTGCCTGGTGAGACCTTAAAACACCTTCAGATTTCAATGACTTTTGGTATGCATGATTTTTAATAGCAGTATTAATGCATGCTACATATAGGTGGAATCACTCCTTTACTGCTCACATGGTATACACTTACTGATTTAAATCCATCAGCTTTTAAGCTGTACACTTCAGCTCCACATAGCAATTTAAGTCAGGAAGTGATGAATATCGTCTTCTTGGATACAAGAGAGAATTTTAAATAGGCAAAATGTAATTACTTTAATGAAAAGTGCAGTGAGCTTTTTTATGACGACAAATGAGCTTAGTTGTAGTTGAGGTGTAAAGAGAAGAAAATCTACTCTTTCCCCCTCCCTGCTTTTTTTATTTTCTTTCTTTTTCTTTTCCTTTTTTAAGAGCAGGAGGAAAAAGTAAATAGTAAAAAAAGTAAAACTGTTCATTCCTTCAGGATAGGATAGGTAATGAGTTTTATTTAGAACACAGTTTTGATTTATTTACAGTTTCTAAATCTTGCCAAAAATAAATACAGGCATTTTTTAACACTACAGTTGCATACAGTTAGGAGGAACGGCCAAGGGTTGAGGTGCAGCCCTGGGTGCCAGCGAAACCGAGAAAGGTCACCTGTGGTGTTGCAGCTGCGTGAGCTGCCCCTGCTCTGAGCAAGGTGATAGAAACCATATTGAAAAAGTCATCTCAGGTGTCAGGAATGATAAATAGTAGAAAGSGAGAAAAGAAAATCTAGTGGAACGTCCTGTTGTTGTAGAAGGGAAATAGTGATACCAAGTCATTTATCAGGCTGCTCCTGTGGTAGCATGCTTCTGGACCTCAAAGGAGGGTACAGAACGCCACTGAAAGCCAGTAACATGGGTAACATAGAAATTAATATGCACTGTAACAGATAAAATTATTTCCCTTTTTATCATTTTAACCCAATAGGTAGTCATTTAAATTTGTTTATCATTGCAGACTATGATCCTTMAAGCTAATAATATTTTTATGTTTTTAAGAATGAGATAAACAAGCAGTACTTAATCTTGTGCTGTTTATCTAAATGCTTATTCTATAAGAGAAAAGTGGAGCACTTCTGTATTAAAGGATTCCAGAGTGGTTTAAAAGCTCCTTCAATTCAGTAATGTATATGTGTGTTTTCTCATCCTTTATTTTTGTGCCTGAAATGTTAATGCGTATTCCACAGGATTATGGATTCAAGGGCTGTATTTATATTGAGATGTATCATGCWAAACTTTAAACTAGGTGCTTTTGAGGAAACCTAGAGAAGACTTTAGAATTATCAAACTACTAATCTTTTGATTACCAAAACATTTTTTTTCTGAATTCAAGATCTGTATGATTCGCCTTCATATTTCTTCAGTTTTTGCTGTTGGAAAATAAACATTTTAGCAATGGAGGTCAGAAACTGGCTGTTTTTTAGATAACTTTTATTTTAAATTTTTCATGATTGGTGTGAGTAAACAGTTAAGTAAGATGTAGTCCACCAAAGAATAGCTAATACATCTTCACAATTTTGCTTTTTTCTCACCTCCRGTTTTGCTCAGCAGAGAACTATTTTTGATGCATTTGCTTTTGCTTGTCTTGTGTTATCATTCATTCTTTCTCTCCCAGGATCTTATTCTCTTGTTTGGGTTGCAATTGCAATTCAGTCCTAGGCAGTTTTTGCCAATCAGTGCCAGGATATGGAAAATGGCCCTATTGTAGCTGACCTTTTTTTTTTTTTTTTATTATTTGTCTTTGACCTACTTAATTGATTCAGACTCAGGTTGAGTCAGTGTTAATAGTATAGATAATAGGTATAAGCTATAATATAGCTGCTGTTAAATGAAAGAACTTCTCAGGTAAGTGAAAGGGAAAGGCAACATTTCTTGGATACTATCACACTATCTGCGTTCTTTMCTGTGACTAATTCAAATGTGCAGGATATCGCTATGATATACTTAGGCTAGAGTATACTAAATGCTCATTGGGATGAAGAAATAAAAGGATAAGTGGCAGGATAAGATTCATTACTAAGTTTGGATATCATGTTTATTTTTGATTGGTAGTAGCTGAGCACTTGATTAAAAAATAAATATAGTTTATTTCTAAATAATGGAAAATTTTTAATTTTTTAGGGAGCATGTGAGTATCTTAAATATTTATGTAATTGTTCCCACTATGAAACATTTACTTTCATAGGTYCTAAATGCTAAAAGGATTAGGAAAGCTAAGAGAAAGCTTAAGAGCTTGCTAGAGAACTTAGTGGAAAGATATCATTCAGTATTAAAAAAGTGGTTGAATTACCYTATCAGATTTCTGCCTCTTAGATAGTGTAATAATTTTGTATTGATAMAAAATGAATATTCACATTTGTCACAATGCAGGTCTGAAGAAGCGAATAAAGCTTTTTCTGCAGCTGTGCAGATGCATGATGTGCTAGTGAAAGCATGGGCCATGTGGGGTGATTACTTGGAGAATATCTTTGTGAAAGAACGTCAGCTCCACCTGGGTGTGTCTGCTATTACTTGCTACCTGCATGCATGTCGTCATCAGAATGAGAGCAAATCAAGAAAATACTTAGCAAAGGTAAGATCTAGATTTTTTTTTTTTTTTTTAATGAGTTCTACCTCTTCAGAAGAGGCTGGAATTGTGTTGAAGTGCCCAAAATTGTGCAATTAGAGGAAGCTCAGTTATTAACTGAAAGCTTTAATTTAGGCTGCAAGCTTACATATGGTAACAGTAGATGATGAGTAGCTTATCCTGCATTTTTCTACTTCACCAAGATATCTGAGCTTTAGATGTGGAACCTTTTTCTGTGTGGGAGATATGGGGAAAATTTATCATGTTCAGCATTTCTACTCTATGATGCAGTGAGAAATCTGAAAAAAGGCATCATGCCTTTTTAAAAATCATCATGCAGTGTTTTAAAAAGTATCATGAGTTGGTGTCTGTTTATTGCTGGAATGGATAATCATATTAACTCTTACCTTGCTATTGCATTTTACTCAAAACAGGCTTTTTCTGTAAGTTTTTATTCTATTTCCACAAATTTCAGTGAAAGATCTTTGCATTATATATATCTCAGTTTGAGTATATTTAATATTCCTCATGAATAAAATTTAAAAACTTTTGATAGACTGTGGAAGTCATTCTGTTTTGAACATGAAACAAATAGAAGATAGTTTTAGTGCCTACTTAGCACTCTGACATTTATTACTCTCTTTGTCTGGTTACATGGTTTTAAGTGATTTTTAACTTCGTACAAGCCTTCTTGTGTTCTTTGCTTCAGCTTTTGAATTTAGTCAAATATTTAGCAAAGTCAAAACCATAGAATTAACAGCACTTTCTTGTTCCAMTTTTGCATTTCAGCTCTGTATAGACACCTCTTCCAGCTACTTACCTGGCATCAACTTAAAGGGTGTCCCTTCTGTCTCCGTCAGTGATGGGAATCATGGATTGTTATAGCTGCAGTGTCAGCTGTAATTAATTTAATCTCCTGACAAAATGAATGCTTAATTTTCTGAAATTTCCTCTCCTATTTATGTTTTAGTACATTAGACAAACACAGTTACTACATTCATGTTCTCCTGTTAACTATTTGTGTTGTATTGTCAAATCCCCMAATTTTACTTCAGTTATTTTTGGATGCTTAAGACAAATAGTCAGTGCGTAATATGTTTGAATTTAAACTCACATGTGAAAAACTTTCATTAGACTTGCCCAGTTAAAATAATAGTAATAAAAAAACCCAAACAAATATTCAAGCTTTTGCATCAAAGTTAACTTTACCCCAAAAGTTTGTATTCTGTAAACATTCTTTGTTTTCCAAAAAACCAAAGAATTTATGAATGCACTCAGCTTCACTGGCTTTTTTCTTTCTTGTTCCTTAGCTTTCCAGTGCATCTGCATATATTTTTAATATCCTTTAATATTTTTTTCTAGGAGAAAAAATAACATTGGCAAGGTATAACAAGTGCAACTTCTTGTGTCCAARTAAACTTTGACACTTGCAAGGATTCCAGATAAAACAGTATCATGTTAATAAAATGTCATTTTTTTCTGCATAATCCAAATACTGCATTCTTAATTTGTTCAAGCCCTGAGATTGTCCGCTTGAAACTGTCTTTTAGGTTCTTTGGCTCCTGAGCTTCGATGATGATAAGAACACATTAGCAGATGCAGTAGACAAGTACTGTATCGGTGTCCCGCCTATTCAGTGGCTCGCCTGGATTCCCCAGCTGTTGACGTGCCTGGTTGGCTCTGAGGGCAAACTCCTCCTCAACCTCATTAGTCAGGTAGGTACAAAAGATCATCATTAGTTCTGTGTTTTCAAGGTGAGATATAAATGTTTTTAGGAGCGAATTAAGAGAATGCTAAGCTTTAAAAGTGCTATTATTTGTAACTGTTGTTGAATGAACAAGTGTATRTGTTTATTTCTCTCTGTAAGCAGAATATTGTTACTTTCAAAGTGAGTGTTACTTAATGAGGTTAAATCCAGTGAAACACTATGCCATATCTGCATGTTATGATATTATGTGAATACTATGGTACACACATGCATTTGGAAGTGTGTAGTAAATGCTTGTAACATAGAAGTAGGAATAAAGAATTTTTCGATTTARTGACTAGACGGAGAAACTGTTTTGTTAGTGCTTTTTTTTTATTAGACATAATTTTTAAAAAAGTATTCTGGCTGTCACCATCAGGAAGCTTTATAGAGGCTCTGTACATTTTCATGCTGAGTGTAACACATATAGAAATTGGAAGAATAAGGATGAGGTTTATGGAGGTAGATGAAGAATTGGACTTCCTGGATTTGTACCTTCAAACAACAGATGAGCTTTGATTATTCTTGCTTTGGTTTTAAGATTTTGCTGCCTTCTCCTGTCTGCTCTAAAGCAGAATCAGTGGAACAGAAAGTGTACCTGTATTTCTATATAAAATTGCTRTATAGGACTTACTGCAGCTGATGGAAAATCTGTGACATTTTTCTGTTGATGTGTTTTCCAGATGGTTTTGTTACTGCTTGGTGTGAACAGGGTTCAATACCATGTTTTTAGAGGTGTTACCTGTTCACTCACTAGCTTAAGCCCTGTTTTAGCTTGCACAAACCCTGGAGGCATTTTGATATGTTTGTTCACTCAGGTTAATCTAAAATAGTTGTGAAGTCCTATTAACATGCAAGTGAACACATGTAGCTCTCCTGCTGACACGCAGGTGGATATATGAAGTTCTCCCGACAGCCTTTAACCTAGGCCACTTCTGTCTACAGCACTCCACAGTTCCCTGAAAACTGGCAGAGGAAAACTGTTGTTCTGAATTTCTCACTTAGTATTATCCGTTCTTTCCTTCACGCTGTATTTTTGAGATGTTCAGCTCCCTTCATACTTCTCCCTTAGCCCATCCTCTGTGCAGAGCTCCAAAAAGAGAATGTGTATTCTCATAAAGAGAGAATATGCCACATGTGCTTGCATGTGCATTGATGCTTGTGTATATAACATAGGGGTGTGTGTGTGTGTGTGTGTGTGTGTGCGTGTGCGTGCACATTTTCTCTTTCCTGCTGTCTCTGTAAAATCAAAGTGAAATTTTGAAGAGGCCACAGAGGCCGTGCACCCGAGCAGCTTGAGAAAGCAAAGTAATTAGAGCAAGATACCTGATTGATGTAACTTGATACTGTCTTGCAACACCAGTGTGCTCAAATGTTTCGTGACAGCAGACAGATTAAACCTATTTCAAGTGAATTGTAGAGACCTTGTTTATTGTTAAGCACTTCTGTGTGAAATTTTCAGAAGTGAGTGCCTATGCAGAAGTCCTACTGGTAGAGCTTAGGCTCATAAATATCACAGATAGTTTTAATAATCTTGCCTTTAATCTTTGGGTTCACAGAAGAGATATACGATTAAAAAAATACAGGTTTTGTGATTTGCCAGTGTGGAACAGTGTTTTACTGGTTTGAAACCATAAGTTTGCAGAATAGAACCAGGCCTTTACAATTCTCCTTAATTTATTCTTGATTGACAGCATGAACCATACGTATGTCATGTTAGTAGTCTGTCATCAAYAGTATGTTACTGAACAGTGAATTGCCATTAGAAAACTTCTACCACTTACCATACGCATTTGGATGCAAGAACAATACGTAGTTTAATAAAATTGTGGCTGGGGAAGCCTCTTGTCATATCTTGAGATGTGCTCTCATCAGTAGTACTTAGTTACATTGTTTCTTTCCTTTGATAGATACTGAGGTTTGTAGATTTTAAAAGGGATGCTGAGGGTTTAGCTTTTTTTACTTTTTTAATAGCTTTTTTTTTTTTTTTTTTTAGATAAATTGGTATCCCCTTACATTAAGTGCTGCAATTAGGTAGAGTATAGTTACTTTCTAATGGGCCTTCTTGTCATATAGTATTGGGCCTAATCTAAAGACAAGACGGTGTCATTGTATCTGTTTTTGTTCTATTATGTGTGTAAGATCCTTGAGCTGGCCTCAGTACTCATCTTTATGTTGTTTCCAGATTTATTAGACAACATGATATGAAAGCCCTAATTAGGTGTGTTCTAATGTGTGTGGAGAGTCACCATTTAATTCTCTTYGGATTTCTATTACTGAAATGGTCTTTAATTTCCTAGTTTTCCATAAGCTGTTATGTAAAATGAGGAAATAATTATTACTGATGTGCACTTATTTACAAGGAGAATCTGTACCTATTGACTTGATCTATAGTCAGTTTTCATTAACTGAGAAAATAGCAAATGTATCTATACCTTCATATAGGTGGGAAGAGTATATCCCCAAGCTGTCTATTTCCCTATCAGGACCCTTTATTTGACCTTGAAGATAGAACAACGAGAGCGCTACAAAAGCGGTGAGATTGATAACAATAAAATTGTTTGGACTCTTTTGGAGCTGCCATTTTATAATTTGGTCACTGCTGTGTGTTATACTTGACTTTACTGGGAAAATAGCCTTGATTAAGTTGATATGTTTTGTAGAGAATCTAAGGAAAAAAAATCTTGATAAACTTTGGGTTCTGTTTGTTTTTTTGAGGTTTAACCTACAGATGGCTTGAGCTGTCTTGAAATTTCTTGAATAAAATATTCACCAAGAAGAGTTCCATCTTCTTAAGTCTCATCTCACCTTAACTGTGGAGAATCACACATTCTTTACAGAATCAGAGATTTGCTTTTTCTAMCAGTAGAGGTAGAAAATTCTTAGATTACAAATACAGGAGAGAGTCGTTGTTTTCTAAGCAAGCTGTGTAATTTTGATCTGGAACATGAATCACGTGGCATTCTGTTTCCTTTTGAATAATTCAAATATTTAAAATAATTTAACCAAAAACTAGTTTATGTAGCTCAAATGAGATAAACTGCTTTCTGTGAATGAACTGTATTTTAACATTTGTAAAATTGCTTCTTATGGGGAACTTTCAAGTAAAATGAGCATCTAAGTTAACAAAAAATAAAATCAATTTCTGTTTTGAGCAAATATGTGGGAAGTGGGGACAACATTGAAGGATTTGTGAACCACTTTTTCAAGAATAAATTCTATTTAGAATCACTGTGTCAAGCGATTCCACAAACTTGCTTCTTTTGTCCTGTATAATCTCTTAGGAATCTCAGAAAAGACARTTGAAGAACTTTCCTTTCTGCTCTGTATTCATTATTACAAAGTGCATTGTTTAGTTAATTGCCCATTTTTCTTGTGAATTGGTCCATTAAATTTCTGCATAAAAATTTAAATGGCACAATTTAAAGAATGTCTTATTTTTCTTTGGGTGCTCCAGTAGAAGAGGAAGAGATGCTCACATACTGTAAGACTAAGATAAGATATTTTCATTAAAAATATTTTCTCTTTAATTCCTTAACTACGTTCATATCCAGCAACAGTGTCTTCTGTGCCAAATTCTTCCAATTGCTAGATGTACAGTGATAGCTGATAAAATATTTTTCTCGTAATTGTCCCACAGACTATTGCTGTCTTGGTGGGTTAGCTGAGATCTTTGATCGTAGAAATTGGATGTTGTTTGAAGTAGTGGGTCATAATCTGGTCAATCAAAACTCTGTGTGTAATCATTGTATGATATAGTTATGCAAGCAATCAGTTCTACTAGAAGATGCACTCTAAGATAATTTGCATGTTGTTGGCATCAGCATGTTTATTCCTCCAGTTACATGTGAGAACCCGCCAAAAAAAGGTGGGGGGATGCGCATAATTTAAGTAATTGAATCCTATATGCAAAGATGTCAATTACTTCAAGAGCTCAGTTCAGTAGTGTAAAAGCTAAAGCTAGATGTCTTGTGTTTTTGAAGAGTGCTTATTTTGCTCTAACTTCAGGAACCCTGTACCACTGAACACCATTTGAAGCAGAGTTTTCTTTCRAAAAAGCTAAATTTTCTGTGACTCATTAGATAACATATGATTAACACTTAGTGTAAATATAAAGCAAATTTTTGGAACAATTTATTTTATTTCTTGCAGATATGTATCACGTTTAAWTTTTTTTTTATTATTTATTTTTTTGTTTTGATTTTTCTTTTACATTTTCCAGATTCTGGGCAACAACAGCCAAGTTCAGTTGGAAATCAGTCCCATTCTGCCTCAGATCCTGGGCCAATCAGAGCCACTGCACCAATGTGGCGGTGCAGCAGAATTATGCATATGCAGCGAGAATTGCATCCAACACTTTTGTCTTCTCTGGAAGGCATTGTAGATCAGATGGTCTGGTTCAGAGAAAATTGGCATGAGGAGGTATTTGGCTTTGATGTGACTTCATATTTATGTATTAGCTAAGGAGAAGTTAGCTGTGACATTATTCTCTAGAATTACGTTTAAACATTAATCAAAACAAATAGATTTTTTTTTTAATAAACTGATGTATTCCTATAACTGACAGTTCTTATTGGAGTTTTAAGGAGCTTAATTATTTCTGGAATCAATACAGAAGCTTCCCAAAATTATTAGTATGATAAATGCCTCTAATTTTAGATTTTCAGCTGTTGCTTACATTAACCAAAAATTTTTATTATGCTAAGTTTTGGAGATACTGTTTTTCTTCTTGATCTGGTGGTCTGTGACAGGTGGCGATTATTATTTTGATATGTTTGAAATGCTTGAATGATATCAAAAAGCAGATGGACATCCTACTCAATTTTTATTATTTGCCTCTCAGAGTGGTAGGCTGTTCAGTTCTGTCTGCCTAACACAGACTTCATAGCACTTGTTTGAAGAATGTTTCCTTGTACCACTTTGTTTTCTAATTTATCACAAAACATAAAAGCTAGCTGCTGTTAGAAGAGCAAATCTCACTATATGATGCAGTATTTCTGCTGTTCAGTATGTTAATTTGCAGTGCTAATAAGAATCAGTGCTGACATTCTGATTGATACTCTGATCCAATTTAATAATACAGCTTTAAGTAAATACATTCTTTGCTATATATATTTACATATATGTATTTTTTTTTTTTTATCTGTAGGTTCTTAGACAACTGCAGCAGGGCTTGGCAAAGTGCTATTCAGTTGCCTTTGAGAAAAGTGGAGCAGTTTCAGATGCCAAAATCACTCCTCATACGCTTAATTTTGTCAAGAAGTTAGTCAGCACTTTTGGAGTAGGTCTTGAGAATGTGTCTAATGTGTCCACCATGTTTTCCAGTGCAGCCTCAGAGTCACTAGCCAGGAGAGCACAGGCAACAGCTCAAGATCCTGTGTTTCAGAAGTTAAAAGGACAATTTACAACAGGTACATTTTWAAAACATATTCTTAAATTTTTACTTTCAATTTCCAGAGAAATTTTCCCCTTTCTTCCCCTGCCCAAAGTTTACCTGTGAAAGCATTCAGTTTTTTTTTCACTCTGCCTCCAAACTTTTTTCCCTTGAGAGAGAGTACAGAAAAGAGCAGCTCTCTGCCATTCAACAAAACCTGGAATATTTTATCTATTACTTTCTTCTGTGGAGTAACCAATGAAAAACGGACCACAATATAGAGAATAAGTTTAAACTTTAGTGCTATTTTGTTTTATCTTCATTACMCTAGCTGTGATCAAATCCCATATGTGTTTAAAGATGAATTAGAATAGCTCATTATAACATTTCTGCAGTTTGCATAGAATTACCTGCCACAGATGAGGACAATAATGGTCTCTACTTTATGATGGATAACAGAATTTAATGCTGTTTTTACTCCAGAACTCCACACTAACAGTATTGTGTGAAGTCTTTTAAAAAAGGCTACTTCTGACGAGAAAGATTACTTTAGTGTTTTGGATAGCTGGATTATAAAGATCACATTACACAAATTCACATAATTGTTAGGTAAATTGAATAAATAACTTTAATCAATTGTAATAAAAAAGACACTTTAGGGAAGTAGCTTGTTTGCTTCCTTCAGCTTCTATTTATCAGTGGAGTTATATATTTGATATATATCTGATGTTGATTTAATATAACAAAAGCCTCTGTGCAGTACCATGTGGTTTTGGTGCACTTGCTGAAAAGTATTAAGACCATGTCAGCTATATATGACAGAAGCTGACATGTACTAGCATTAGTGGATTGCCAGCTCTGTGGGGTTCTGTACAAATTCCTATCTGCACTCATCAGTTTTTCCTTAAAGATGACTGTAAAATTAGATAAAAAGGAATAGTTTAATTTTTCTAAACGGAAGAATTCAAGCTAATTAGTTGTTCATAACTGGAAAGAGAGAATTTCAGTGAAGACCTGGATTTTCATCATCTTCTGAATCCACTTTTCTCTTTACCCTCCTGGGAGTCTCACTTGGATGATCCTGGCAAGAGTTAAACTCCCTCATCTTAGCTTTCACAGCTGATGAAAAACATACCCTTTTCATATCAAGGTGATTCCTTTGCAAAAGTGAATCTTGCATTGAAAAGTTACTCTTTTTAGAATTCTAAGTTAATTTTAACTTAAGGCAACGTTAAATATTTGAGGTTAACAGAGCATTCACGGAGTCTGAGAAGTAGACTTTCAGTGTGTGGTAATTGTGTTGTGTGTTTTGTTTGTTTTCCCCCTTCAAGCATTTTACTGATAACTTGAAAAAAAGTGAACTGATGGGGATCTTGTGAAAGTAACTCGGTTGTAGATATGACCTACATATCTTGTGCACATTATCTATTGCATGATGTCCTTTTGAGGCACAACAGTTGCATGACAGTGGATAATGAAAGTCCTGGACCATATGATTAAATTTAATGGATGAAGGCTACTAGGGAAGGAGATGGTAGTTGAAACATTTTGTGAGCCTTTGACTGAAGATTGTAGGGAAACAAAATACATCTGGGCTTGTTTTCCATTTGTACAATGGCTTACATGTCCGTACATTCCAGTAACAGTCTAGGCACTTTTCATTGCTATCCATGTTGATGTGCTGGGTTTTTGGTTGGTTTTGAGTTATTTTGCCCTGTTATGGTTTCTCTCAGTTTTTTTCCTTAAGATACGAGTGTTAGGGAGATCCGGGGTTTCAAGACTTGTAAAGGAAAACTAAATAAAATACTAGGCTCAAGTCTGCAAATTTTAGAATAATATTTCAAAACATTTTTAGAGAACCAATTTAAACTTTATTGCCAGTCAATTCTATTTTTAGTAAAAAAAAAAAAAAAAAAAAAAAAAAAAATGGTACTGATAGGTTTTTCAGTTTCTACTTGCTTGTTGTGTACTCCTCTGCATGTCTTTATAAATGGCATTTAAAATTTCCAGGTTTGGTATCTAATCACAACATTTATAAAGGATTATGTGGATCAGCATGTAAAATAACAAAGACAAATAATGTAAAGTCATTGCAAAGCATTTCCTAGTAAACTTCAATATAATAATACGTAATTATTCTCTGCTTCTTTCGCTGAAGATGTCAGWTTTTATTTTTCAATTATGATGAAACATGAATAGCTACCAGATTAAAATAATTATTTTACTTAGTACTAGATTAGATTTTATTTTAATCTATTAAACTTAATGTTTAATTCACAAATAAGGTTTGGGAAAACAGATGAAATTAAGCTGATCATCTTATTGTGCAGTTTTATAATTCATTATGCAGAAAATAAACAAGTTTTTGAATAATTTTACAATAACAGTACATAACTAAATAAATAGAACTAATTACCTTTCTGAACATAAAAAAGAATGCGTTAATATTATGTGAAACAATTTTTAAATCATACGCTGCCCTTTTGTCGCACTAGAACTTTCATATTTGTTTGTGCTCTGATTCTCAGTATGTTATATTGAGATGATGGACAGAGAATTGCAGTGGTTGCCTTCTGCTGCAAGAATATCCAAGCTGAGAGYTGTTTTAGAGTAAAATGTCATCTTCAGTTATTTCCAGATTAATGTTGTCAGCAATGTTTTATAGACACTTTCAGCTATGTTTARTTTGATAAGCTCTTCCATCAACATCTGAGATGCATCTTGGTTCCTGCAAATCACAGGTAGGAAAGGTTGGGGCCATTAGGGACTGTCACACTATTACTTAGTTTCTAAAGTCTTTGTCTGCAGCACACTGGACCACCAGAGCTTTGCTCAGACATCTTTTTCCATCCTAACATTATATGTTTTTAAAAGCAAATTTTACTTTGAAAAGAATGTTCTTCTGGAACTTTAGATACATATTTCTTTGTTCCTTCTCTCCTTTGCTGTTAAACTTTTGACATCAAAGAACAGGCAAATACTGAAAAATGCTCCCTTTTAGAGAAATCTCTCAGCAGTGAACAGAGGAGAAAAACTGCCTCAATTGTTCTTTTTTGGGCAGGCAATAGAGTTTTGAGTTTGGATCAGTGCTTCTTTCTGACCTCCTCTCCACCCAGATTTAATTCTAGTGGAACCTTCCACAATATACTTTTGAAATGGCAAGGTAAGTGTCTTGAATGTTTTGCCACCCAGTACAGTGAAATCTCCTCTATGAATAGCAGCTTTTTAATCAGAAAGAAGTTAAGTATCTTCTTGAAGTCTTTCTCTCCCCCTAAAGTTGGGGGAGAGGGCAGGAGAAAGAGCTGTTATTCGTTTGCAGCTTTTCAAAGGAACTTTTTTTCCCTCAAGTGAAAAGCATAGCATTACTTGGGTAGATCTTTTTGTGCTTCTGTTGTAATTTTTAGATAACAAGATGTCATCCAGAAAATCCAGTTCAAGAGGCTGGAATTGTCATGATAATCGAACTTGGTCTGGTCTTTGTAGTCTTGGGTTTCTAGAATTGACTGATAAACCAGAAGTCTTGGCTTGTATTTCTCTGACCTATTTTCTTAACTGTCACTGAGATTTTTTTCTTATTTTTCTAATGCTTTCTAAGCACKGTTCCTGTTACATTAAAAAGAACTTTGGGAAGGTGCAGTGTAGGACAGCTTGGAAATGCTTGGTTCTTCCTCAGTATTGTATGTATCAGAGATTTGAACTACTCTGCAGAGCTAAACTTACTTTTCAGTCCTACATGGCATCTTGCATGATAGATGTCCTTTAGTTGGAGATCCCTGGGTCTTGAGTGTGGATTTTTTTTTTTCTCCCCCAATACTCTGTTCCTGTTCTGTAGGTCAAGGGTTTTGCAGGAGACAGAAGGGTTTCTTTTCCAATCTTGCTAAGAAAAGTCRTTCCTTTTTTGTAGTGCTTCATGAGAGGTGATGCTACAGCACTTACTCAAAAAGAATTAGGCTCGTACAGAAAAGTTGTAGTTTTATCTAGTTATTTAAAGAATCATCAAGATTTCTTCAGGTCAARTCTGTCTTGCTGGCAGGAAGATGGTGCTCCCTGTTTGTCATTTCATTGAAACTGATGAGAACTTAAGGTTTCTAAATTGTGTTTGGCTGGATAGATTCAGGTAGTCATTTATCAGGCATTCAAGGCTTCAAATAAACGTGTTCATTCAAAGTACACACACAACACTAAAATCTGTAGCAGCACTGGGGGTCAGAGAAAGCAAGCTTCCTTGGTTGAAATGCAGTCTGAAAAATATCATGGTCTTCTGTGACCATCACCATTAAAATGAACTAGTAAGGTATTTTAGACTACTCTGTTATCTTGTGAAGGTATTCTCCCTTAGGAACTACTGAAAAACTTGATTTGTTTGAAACAAAGCTGTTATTTATCTGTCTGCCAACCAGAGAAGCTTTGTGAAATGGGGAATATCTGGTATCGCATTTCTTTTCTCATAGCTGTTTGTTTGTTTGTTTGTTTTTGTTTTTTCTCTCCTCATATGGACCCTGTGTGACATGAACAAAAAGACTAATTGAACTCTCTCTGTTATTCCAGTCTGCCACTAGGAAACAAAACAACAAAAATCCTAAAATAGATATGTCAACAAACTGGAGATATTCCCACRGTGAACTAAATGACTCTTTTTGAAAAAATACATAATATTGATGCATACTTTTACTATTTTGGTGACTCACATATTAGCATAAAAACTAGTTGCAATTTGGGGGTACTTTTATACACTTCAGGGAGTCAGGAGATGAATGATTCAATAATTTTGTCACTTTCATGAAGTGATTTACTCTCACTGCTCACTAGAGGGTAGGCTTGGAATTATAATAAATGTTTTACAGTGATATTGCAGTAGATGTGCGGCCCATACCATGTAGAAAAAGAAAAGAGAATATTGCTGAGTGATAATAATTTCTAATATCCRTAAAAAGGAACTGGATTTTCTATTAAAGACTTTTTTTTCCATATACAGGTGGAAAGGTTTTTGTGTGTRTTGGCTTTTTTGATCAGTTTTTGGTTGATAGATTTAAGATTTTCACTGAAAGCATCTAACATGTGAGTATTGTGGATACTAGTACTGTTCCAGATATATTAGGTTACGTGTTCTCTGACTTTTTGTTTAAGTAACAGAATAGCAAAATAAAAGGAATCTTGCATCACATTATTTTCTTTAGTAATAGCATCCTGAACATGCAAAATCTGAGAGAAAGAGAGGAAGAATGAGGAGGCGTATTAATTCTTATGGCTAAARGGACAAAAGTATTTGTTTGTAAAAGTAAGTCTCGTGGATGATCAGTTTTGTGTGGTTTTAGTTGTAGCTGAAAATATATTTTATATCTGGTAATTGCTGTGTGCATGTACTTARTTAATTACTAGCACATATGCAGATAGATGTCATAGCATATTTGTGTGGTCAAATCTGTTTCACCTCTGAGCAGCACTCAGAATTGTTTTATTTCAGTCAACTTAGCAAAATACTGTATGTATGTGACATACTGAACAGCAGCTTCTGTAATAAGGTTCAAGTTCATCTCYGTTAATTTTCTGTTGTACCGAACTATAACGAAGGTAGTGATTGTTCTGCTTGAGCTGTAAAACTTGGAAATACTGAGTGAGTGTTCTCTGTCTCTTTCTTGCTCTTGCTTTTTCACTCATAACATGATGTACCTAAAATGGCATCATTTTAGGCTCTTTGACAGAAATGTATTTTAAGAAATCAAGTCTGTTAGTTAACTTGCAGAATTTTGGATGCCATAACTAATGGGGTTTACTCAGACAGCATTTTATCTTCTTGCAGATTGTATTTCATCTCTCACAGTTGTGGTATTGAAGTGCTGAACCATAATTTCGTTTGTTTATGTGGCTTATTCATTTTTGCTCTTTTGGGAAAGATCTGTGGGAAATTTAATTATTTAGTTGCTGTGTTCTGAAGCTGTAATGGGAGCAATGTTGAGAAGATTGCACTGATGTTTGATCAGAAAATGGTGGATGTTGCAGGGTTTATTTTTACAAATTTATTTACATAGTGTATAAGACTGACCTTGAGAAAGTTCTTGCTCACTGGCGTGTGTGCTGGAGTAGAGTGCCACGCTGGAATGCTGTTATGTCGCAGAGGAAAGAGCAGGCTGTTTGCATAATGTTGTCATTTTYGCTTAGGCTGTCATATCTGTTCTCCCTGTGGTGGCATGCAATTGTTATCTGAGCGAGGAAAGAAGAAAGCGAATATTCTTGCAACTCAGAATAGAAGAATAATAGTAACAGCGATTTTACTGCTTGTCCTGGAGTTGCTCACAGATTGCACATTATATCCTCCGTTGAGGTTCTTTCATCTCTTAGAAGTAAAAAGCCTCTGCTGGATTTAAATAAATAAATCACTTTTAATGAAACAGGCAAAAAATTGTAGTGCTAGACTGTAAAATAAGCTTACTTTTCTCTTTCACTAAATGATATGATCTAACCTAATCCATTGGTTTATTACTGCATTTTTTCTATGCTGCCTGGTTGCACTATCTGGCAGTWAAATACAATAATAGTATTCAGAATTTTCACAGCATATTTTTTGAATGTTCATGGGACTGTGAAGTAGAAAACCCTTTGGAAATTCCGTGAGTTACCAGTAAATAGAGAATAATTTAGAGTTATGTTTAGAAAAGAGGTGGCATATTCTGATAGGTTTAAGTTGTATGTAATTTTAGGATATTACTAAAAGATATTTTTAATAGAAATGAAATATCTAACAGTCTGATTAATAAAGGTAGTACAACTCTGTGTATATGTTTGGTTCGCACCACTGAATTGTATGACTTGTTCTCCTGCAGCACCTACAGTCCTAGCATTATTGCTGTTGTATGATCTTATATCAATTATGCTCTGATTCTTGTTCTGTGATTGTTTTATCTCTTCTGTATTTGTCTGAACCAACTACCTTTTGCGTCCAGGATTCATAGATAGATATGTTCCTGTAATGGACTTGCTTGGTAGTATACTGCTTTTTTGCCTTTTTTTTTCTTTTTTTCTTTTTCCATGCTAAGCTGATGATTGTAGTAGCTAGGTTTCCACTTCACAATAGGATTCAAGACCAGTGTGATACTTTAAAAAATACTTAATTGTATGTGAAGCTCCTTTAAAGCCTTTTGCTTAAGGGCATGTGGCTGAAAGAACCTCTTCTAAAGTGCCAACTTCAAACAGCTGATAGTTAAATATCCTATATGGAATTTGACATGCTAAGGATATATATATTTTATTTTATTTTATTTTATTTTTTCTTTTCTTTCAGACTTTGACTTCAGTGTACCAGGTTCTATGAAACTTCATAATCTTATCTCTAAGCTGAAGAAGTGGATCAAAATTCTAGAGGCAAAAACTAAACAGCTTCCAAAATTCTTCCTCATAGAGGAAAAGTGTCGTTTTCTAAGTAATTTTTCAGCTCAAACTGCAGAAGTAGAGATACCTGGAGAATTCCTTATGCCAAAGCCAACACATTATTACATCAAAATCGCAAGGTAAACTATTACTGGGGAAAGGATAATTGTAATTCTGAAAATTGAGAAGAAAATCGAAGCCTCTCCCATCTACTCTGTGCAAAAGTAGATATACTAAATATTTCATTTTATTTAAACTACATATCTAAACTCATATTTCATTGTGACATTTTGGTATAGTACCTTTAGTTTTTACTTAATTCTGTTCTGGTAATTTTACGTTGTCTCACTAGGCAACTGTACTGTTTCTTACATGAAAATTATAGTTGGATTTCTTTTATGTTGTAAATTGACAGTATTTCCTTTATTGTAGCCCGCAGAATAGCCAACTGTTCTTCAGAATAGTGATCAAGATCTGATGTAATGATTAATTTTGTTCAAGAACCATGCTTAAAAAAAAAAGAGAGAGAGGACACAGGCTTTTTGACTACAAAAAAGAAACCTTGGGTTATTTGGATAATAGAGTTGTGCATTGTAAATCAGTTACACTGCTTTATATAGTTGTGGGATTTTTTTGGTTTTTTTAATATGTCCTAATTTAATGTCACAAGGGATCAGCTCAGGTGCTTTAATCCCTCTTTCTTCCTAATAGGTTTATGCCCAGAGTGGAGATAGTTCAGAAGCACAACACTGCAGCCAGAAGACTCTACATCCGAGGCCATAATGGAAAGATTTACCCATATCTGGTAATGAATGATGCTTGCCTGACAGAGTCTCGTAGAGAAGAGCGGGTGTTACAACTCCTTCGCCTTTTGAACCCCTGTTTAGAGAAAAGGAAGGAAACCACAAAAAGACATTTATTTTTCACAGGTACTGCAAAGAGATTCATGGTATTTTAAAATATATGTTATATTCAAAGTTTATAATTGCCAAATTTGTTTGAGGGCCACCAATCACTAATACTGAAATTTTTGATTCAAAATTCACATTAAATTCACATGTCTAGGTGATATGGGCTTTTCTGGCTCCWCTCTAAAGAAGGAAAGTAGATGTATGTGATTTAGGGTGTTTTTAGAAGAGGTTACAAACGTCAATTATGGTTCAGTCATGGAAAGTTCAGTCATGAATGACAGTGTATAAAGTGGGGCATGCCCACTGGATCTTCTGCTATTGAGGGGGATGCATATGCTTTAGAATAAACGCTTCAAGACAACTGGGGAGGGGAGAACAAAACATACTGGGATTTCCCCTAGTATGTGAATATTTGATTTCTTTTACCTTTTCCATATAACCTTGAAGAAGAAGAAAGATTTTTCTTTTTTTTCCTAAAGCTTTAAATTTGATAGATGGTTTCTGAATTACCCAAGTGAGAACATACTTTATATAGAAATCTGTGGTGACGTTTACTTTCAGGAATATATACTGACTAGTTAGTTGTTGCCAAATAATATCCATTCGTAGTCTAGATATTGGACACGAGCCTTTTGTTGAATATACTTTTATGATCCTGTATAAGGTTGCTTGGTTTGGAGAGTGCACTTTGCCAACAGCACCACCTGGCAGTGCTTGAACAAAACAGAATTAACAAACATAGTGTTAGAGAGGCTTTAGCAAGGAGAGGTAAGATTAGTTCCAATACGKTTTTTGTGTATAAATTGCCAAAATATTAATGCACTTAAAAGGTCACGTATTTAAACATTTCAAAACAGAAATGGTGAATTAACTGAACCTACAGTCTTAATTCTTTCTCTTTGCTTGTACATCATGACTGTTTCATGTGTGGATTGCAAATAATTCACTCATGAAATTAACTTCTGAGAAATACAGAGAATACCAGTCTTCATTTGGCAACATACTTGGTCTGCTTATGATTCAAATACTAATATAAATTCAGTGACTTTGAACAGTTAATTTCTGTTGTTTTCCAGATACTTAAGTAGTTGGTAAGTTCCAGCTTATGGCTTATAACTTCATATTAATATATAAATACTGTTCATTTCAGAAGGTCATTGAATCACTTATTAACTTCAAATAAACAAGTTCTGTACATTGAGCTAGTCACTTCCAATAAGCCTTGGCTGGTGAGTGGGTAAGGGAAGCCTTAAGTTAAGACACTAAGACAAAGCTGCTGCTTTTCTGTTGTCCTTTTTAAAAGTGCTGAGCTCTCATTAAAAAAAATAGTTTTATCAGTTTCTCCTTTTTGTGCTCATAGTATCTATTGACATGAAGTCGCTGTCATGAGCTTAGGTGGCTAGGTGGTACAGGCTGCACTTAGCTAGAAATGCAAAATTGAGATCAAATTTTAAGAAGACAAACATACAATCCAAAGTATTGGTTATAACAGAAAGCAAATGTAGTATCTCTATATGCGTGAAAACCATTTCATGTCATTCTCATTCCAAAATAACAGAAATACAGTAGACAAAGCCTTGAAAGATACAATAGAAAAAGCCACTGCACTTAAATATATCATCTATAACATGATCAATCAAGTAATGTGTTGTCCTTCAAAGAGCTGTTTTTAAACTACAGTTTTTTTGGAAGATTCTGTACCTTGTTACACRATAAAATTTAAAACAACTTGCAGATCACTACTGCCGAAGGTTAATGGAAGAAGTCCAGAAGAACTAGCTCATTAAGACCACTTCTTTCTTAGAATGCATTTTCTTTTTTAAGACTGAAGAAATTACAACAAACTATTTAAATGCATTTCAACAACTTATCACTGTATTCTGAGACTAATTTTTACAACTTCTGAAGGAAATGATGAGAGAACAGGTTTGCTGGTAACCAGAGATCAATGTTGAGCAGTGCAAGTAGTGGCACTGGAAAAGCTGGCTATGGAAAGAACTGTGTTCTTTCTTGACATTGGGGAGATGCAAATATCTGTTGAGTGTCACTGAAAGTATAAATTGGGTTTTTGCAAGATAACTTACTGCACCTCAGGTGAAAACTCAGTGGCTCTAAATTTTCTTCCTTTTGAACTGCATCTTCCTTCTGTTATTTTTAGTGTCATTTAAACACCTGTCCTTCAAGTATCTTCAAGTTTCTCTCAGTATTTGTGGATCACTTCAGATATTCTGACCGCAGTAGTTTTGTTCTTCAGGGTCATTTTTACTGAAATGACACCAATGTTATGTAATCAGATGCTACAAACCCCTGTGGGAACAATAATGAATGCTCAATTTTTGCTGAGATAGTTGAGATGTTTCTATCCAGTTAAAATAAAAATTCTCCTCTCATTTTCTTTTTAACTGAGCTTGTGAATTTGTTGTGAGTATAGTAATAACAATTTTCACTCAGTATGCTTCAGCTGATTATCACAGAAGTGTTTTAAGGGCTGATACTTGCATGATGATTCTTCTCTTAGTGTTTGGATGATGGATTAACTGTTTTGTTTTGTTCTCTCTCCCCCTCCCCCGGTCCTCCCTTCACCTTCTCAAATTATCCCTAGTCCCTCGTGTTGTGGCAGTTTCTCCACAGATGCGTTTGGTTGAAGACAATCCCTCTTCTCTTTCCCTGGTGGAGATCTACAAGCAACGCTGTGCCAAGAAAGGCATTGAGCATGACAACCCTATTTCTCGTTACTATGACAGGCTGGCAACGGTCCAAGCACGAGGGACTCAAGCTAGCCATCAGGTATCAGAATATATAATGAATTTTATTCAGACTTTCTTCTTAAAAGTTCTACTATATTGTCCCCCTGCYGGCTCCATCAGATACAAGACATACATATTTTACAGAGGTGATGTTTTGATTTTTTGTTTGTTTGTTTTTTGCTTCATAGATTCCTGGGAACTTTTCTCTCATTGGTATTTTAGATAATCTTGGAAAACCTCAAAAAGGTGCATCTGTTCTACTTAGGTTGTTAGGGGTAACTGCAACTGAAAAAAGACCAGGGTTTGATTGCTTTTTGGCCCTTTATTTTTACATGAATAGGTACAGCTGGGTATGCGATGGAGGCCTCCTCATGTTCCTGTAACGTATCTCTGAAAACTGGCAGTGCATTCATTTCACCCAAGTCAAGTAGAAGCAGTCTACTAATCTCATGCTAGTAAATGATACTTGTGGGAAAGTACAAAATTCCTTCTCAATGTAATCTCCATGAAATATCCAATTCTGATAAATTTATTTTACATTTTTTATCTTAAGGTTAATGCAAATTCTCACACAAAATGCCAATCCTATTTAAAATACRCCTATTAGAAATAAACGATATATCATTTAGATATACATTAGATTTAGGCATCATTTGGAGAAGCAATCTTTTCAGGCTTTCCCTGTTACAAAATAAACCAAAGTGTTACATAACACCTGTTTCTATTTCGAGAATGTTTCCTTCAGGTTATGAAACTGTCTTTAACAGACATTTAATTGAAGTCAGTATGACTATCATTCTTTCTGGTACCACAGAACAGATCCTAACTTTATTTCTTTTTCTAATTAATTAGGCCGGTATATGCTACAGTAGTTAAATATCATAGATTGCAGATGTTTAAAGCCAGGGAAAAACTGTTGCACAATATCCATTTACGTAAGCAGACAAAGGTATCTCTCAGCTTTTGTCTGTCTGTTTTTTTGAGGTAACTTTGCTGTAATAAGGTAGTAAATGAATTGTTTTACCCAGAGTGTTTCTCATCTCCTCTAAGAAAAATATCTGCCACCTTCTTCCGTTAAACTAGCTGGTATACAAAGAAACCACAAAAAATGCATCTTTAGGGTCCTGTCTGTGTAGATCACATTTCAAAACTTGCCATGATTTTTTTTTTAATGAAACACCTTCCAATAAAATCTGTCAAATCGTTGCTGTATCTGTCTGCATATTTTCTTATGTCTCTTGTTTCCTTGTGCTACTTACAGACTGCTTACATCTGATAATGATTAGTAAACTGAGGCTGCTATTAATCTTTTTTTCTAGGAATGGGGGAGGGAGATGCAGCTATGAAAATAACTTATATCACTGTTGTATCTGTATTTTCCTCACTAACCTGTTAGTATGAGGAACCTTTTTGATTTCTTCTTAAGGGCTTAATCCAAAGCCCTTTGAAACAAGTAGGAGTTAAGCTGGCCCCCAAAACAACCTTTCAGCTTTGGATTTGTGAGTGATGTTTACATTTTTCAATAAGGAAAGGAGATTTTTCAATGAGGAGACATTATGTACTTTAAAGTGGAAAAATGCAAATTGGGTTGCTCATAACCTCACGTACAATGTTCAGTATATTGATGCTGTGACATACAATGGGGTTGGTGGAAATAAGTTTTATAAGTAACCTGTATAAATATTAGGACTTAAAATAGAAGATTTTAATTTATTGCTGTGGAATGTGTATCTAGGTGGATTGAAGCTAGAAAACAGTGAAGTTTGTTGCATTAGTTTGCCGTGAGGAAGTGCAGCAGGGCAATGTGTTGAATGTCACTTTAGTACGCTTATTTTCTTGGAAGATTTGAGTAGAAGATACTTCAGTCAGGCTATATAACATTTCAGGCTCAGGTTTTATCTCATGCTTGTTTGYGGATCTCTTATGCCCTTATGAAAAYAGCTAATTTGATTTTATTAAAATAGTCTTTTGAGATAAATTTTCAAATACTTTGTAGCTATGCAAAGAATAGACTTAAAAMATATTTGAGTTTGTATTGGCAAATAGGTCAGAAAACAGTGTTGGACTGAATGTGCCCAAGTTCAGAATCGTGATGTATACAGCATTTGAAGAGAAATTTGGTAGTTGGATTTTGTCATATTTGCCTATTGCTGAACAATGTGTTATTAAAAATAATCTCTTTTAACTGATATTTTTCTTATGCAGGTTCTTCGAGATATACTTAAAGAAGTTCAGAGTAACATGGTGCCTCGCAGTATGCTTAAAGAGTGGGCTTTACATACATTCCCAAATGCTACAGATTACTGGACATTTCGAAAGATGTTTACTATTCAGTTAGCCCTAATTGGCTTTGCAGAATTCATCTTTCACTTAAATAGACTCAACCCTGAAATGCTGCAGATTGCCCAGGTATGCTTTAGTTTGTTCTAGATGCATGCTGTCTTCTTTTGATCAAATGGAAATTTAGACTTTTGAAATGAGTCAAAATGTACAGTAATTTGACATTTGTAATTAACAATGCATTTCAGTAGGTTTTTCAGTTAATTATATGATTGCACATCATGTAGATAGTAATTTAAATTGCCATCAGTGGATGTCAACTCTAACTTCTCTGGTAAAAATACGAGAATTTAGAACTTTGTAAAATCATTTTTAGATACTGGAACTGTTCATGTAAATATCTGAAAAGCCTCTGTTTAGTCTTTCTTGAAATATATTACTTTGGATATATCTGACTGTCAGACAGTTACATTTAAAATATATTTCTGAGTTTCATTTTCCAAGAGGGGAGTTTTCATTTTCAATTGCCTTTTTTTTTTTTTTTTTTTTTTTTTTTTTTTTTTTTTCCTTCCTCTCTCTCTCTCTCTCCTTTTCTCCTTGTCCTGTTTTGGGCATTGGCATCCTGTTAAGCTGCAACTCCTATTAGCAGTGTTTTTCTTTCCTTTTTTTTTTTTCCTTCCTCCTGTTTTAACAAACATTTAAAATGAGGCTTGTCACCTTAGTAGAGGGCTATGCAGAAAGGACTATACAATATATAGCAATTAAGACTCTTTAATACCCATTCTGCAGCGACGGCTTTTGGATGCTTACCCAGAGTGAACAATGCACTGCTTTGTTGGGATGCATACAGAATGAAGATTTGTGTTTCTTTGTGACTGCTTATAGACCATTGCTACAAAACAATCTGTTCCTTAAGGTTGATACTGTGATAGCCTGTATTTAGTAAGGTTTTTGGACACACATTTTGAGAGAAGTATATACCTGACCTTCTACATGCATTTAGTTTTTCTCTTTTTTGCTCAAAGGCTGTTTGAGAAACGAGTAAAAAGCTATTTCAGTAAATTAGGTTTCAAAAAGAATCATWTTTCTGTCTTAGATAGCTTCTATATTTTTTTCAAAGACGATATAAGCAAAATGGAAATAATAGATTACTCATTCATTCATCTTAAAGAATGACTTGTAACCATTTGTGCTCTAAGTATTAACAGTAAACAAAAATTCATTCTCCTTTGGCTTCATTAATGAAAATCTGTTCCTTTAATTTCTTTTGTGTGTCTTGCTTTTAAATCCAGGATACTGGCAAGCTAAACGTAGCTTACTTTCGCTTTGACATTAACGATGCTACTGGTGATTTGGATGCCAATCGTCCAGTTCCATTCCGGCTCACACCAAACATTTCTGAATTTCTTACCACCATTGGGGTATCTGGTCCGCTGACTGCATCAATGATTGCAGTAGCTCGCTGCTTTGCACAGCCAAACTTCAAGGTCTGTATTCTTTTTGAAAGGTAGTTTGCATGCATGTTATGTTCAGCAGTTCATGAAACTAAATAGCATTTTATTGGTTAAACTAGAAACTGAACAATCCATATTTTAAGTTTTTTAAATCTTCCCTCAAGATCATTAAAAAGGCCAGCTGAAATCTCTGTAATTTGCCTCTATTTGGAAAGGAGGAAAATAGGTATAATTCTATTCTTAATTTAATTTTTTGTCCAAGCATATTAACTCTGGCTGATTGTTTCAATGCTGYTTCAATGCCTTATAAATCCTTACAAATTCTGGCAGTGGTAAATGGTAATATGGCAAATGCAACATCATTTAGAATCCTTATAATATACTGTGACTAGGAATGTGTCTTGGCCCTTTGTTAAGAGCAGAATGCTAAAGATATATTGTTACTTTGATGTATTCTAGCTCTTAGCAGGGTGTAGTTTTCTAAAGAAATTGTCTAACTTCCTTTTAAATTCTAATGCTTTCCAGAAATGAGGCATCTTGCACTCAGGCAGCAATTTGAACCAGAAAGACATTACACAGAACATACTGTAGCTATAGTGTGAGTTACTTTTTAAAAAAAGGAAATTTTTCTTTATCCATAATACAGAATGCTGTGTTAGATTTTTTTCATAATACATCAGCCTACCTTTCTAAGCCACATCTCTACATGCAAACGAGTTTTCAGATGTAGCATGTAAATTCGACATCTGAATGTTCCACATCACCCGATCAAATTTGCCATATTGATTTATTGCAGATCGGAGCACAGATGTCCCATTTATTCTTTTTGGAATTATGAGTGCCCAGCACTCAATTCAGACGTATGGACATTATTGCTTTAGATGATTCTGGACTTAAATTTAACTTTTTCTTCATAAATCTTTTTTTTGCAGATGCCTGTAAACATATTTAATAAGTGTATGCATATGTTGGCCTAATCTCTGTGTATGTTGTGAAATGTTTCTTTATGTGCAAACAATAAATTTAACTCAGGGTYGGGGGGAGTCACAGATTTAATGGAATCACTTAAAAAATAGAATATATATGACTTCATTCGTCTATGAAGATCTTAGTATACTTTATAGTTCATGTGATACTTCATTTCTGTAGGGGATATTGTGTTGTGTTTTCATAATGAGAACTTCTTATGAAAAAAAAAAAAAAAAACCCTTGAGAGGAAATAATAAACAGTTGGAAGCTACAGTCATCTTGAAAAGGCTGAGATTGCAGAGAAGGACCAAAAGTGTCAAAATGCTGTTGATTACAATTTAGTTAAATCTGTAATTCCTCATGGTTCTTTGGATTAAACATAATTGTCTGATTTTTTTCCGTATAGGTTGATGGCATCCTAAAAACGGTGCTACGGGATGAAATAATTGCTTGGCACAAAAAAACACAAGAGGATACTTCCTCTCCACTCTCAGCAGCTGGGCAACCCGAAAATATGGACAGCCAGCAGCTGGTTTCACTAGTTCAGAAAGCTGTTACTGCTATCATGACTCGACTTCATAATCTTGCTCAGTTTGAAGGAGGAGAAAGCAAAGTCAACACTCTCGTAGCAGCTGCAAATAGCTTGGATAATCTCTGTCGTATGGATCCTGCCTGGCATCCCTGGCTGTAACTTGAAATTTTCAATAGCTTTTTTTTGCTGCTGTTTGTGCTGTGAGCTGTATATTCTGTTAAGAAAATGTGAAGAAATCTTTTCAAACCATGGCTTACCTGTCACACTGCATTTTGTCAGTCTTCATTTTAATCGTGTTTACAGGAATATAACAGTTTTACTGTTTTTAATTAATCTCATGAGGTGATACCTCATGTTTCAGAAAAGGCTGTTTAATATACAACAGCTTCACAAATAGCTTAAAATGAAGGGAGGAGACTTAAATAATGTACAGAAAAATCCTATTTTATGATGAGGACTATAAAACTAACACTGATTTAGGATTTGCCATTCCTAGTAATCTACAGGATATAAAGTTTTTATACAATGATAATTATATAGAAAAAAAACAGTATTCCCTGTTACTGAATTTTACTTCGTGAAATTTTACTTAATCACTGTCCCTTCATTATACCAAATTGAAGGCACAAATAAGTACTCTATGTTTGCTTTCAGAAATTTACATGAGCAAAGTTGGCTTGTACAGAGAATTTTGTACCAAATGTATAGAGGTAACTTTGTTAGGCACTGAGAAAATGATGATCAAATTGTGCTAGCTTTTCTTGGAGCACAAGCTGTGTACAGTGAAAGCATAAGCCATGTAGGGTATTTGGTTTAGCTGTGGACAGTGTTGGGGGGAGTTTATAAAAAGGATGGAAGAAGTCATCCATTGATACATGTATTTGAGTGTAACAGATACAAAAGCAAACACTTACAAAGTTATCTCTGATTTTTTTTTTTATGTTTAGAATCTGTTATTACAATAGCTTCTCAGAATGAATTGTATCTTTGTAATTTAAGAAAAGACCAGTTTATTGTTTCACTTGAGTCTTTTGGTTGTGTTAGCATTTTTATAAAACTTCAGTGTTGAGAATGTTAAATTTGTACAGAGTGATTTTTTCAAAATAAATATTTTGTAAAACTCTCCATAGTGGTCATTTTATTTAGAAAAATTGTGTATAATACTACATCAATAAAATATAAAAGACCCAGAAGTAGGTGTACTCCTTGATAAATGAAAACGGCCTGAATACAGTCATTACCTTCTAGTATTAATAGACATGCATTTTTTTCTCTGATTTATGCTGTTGAACTTTTTGCTTCTAAGAAGACTTGCAAATAGGAACTATGTTGAAAGAATTTCTTATCATACACAATGTACAGTCTTTCCTGCTGGCCAGTCAATTAACATGTTAACCATCTGTCTCTAAAAGTTGCTCTTTAGTCGGAACGGTCTGTTTCATGTCTGCTAGAAACACAATTTTCAAGTAATTGTTCAGCAGTCAAGACTATAGCTGGAGGTGAACCGTGCTGGGGAACTTCTGCCGCTATTCCCGCAGAAACAAAGAGCTTGTTTGGGGGAGCTTTGGTTTCTCTCTCTTTCTCTCTCTCGCTCTCTTTTTTCTTTTTTTTTCTTTTTAGCATCATCAATGAGTTCTTTAGAGACTTTGAAATAACATGAGGCCTAATCTGAGTTAATCATCACCGTTCAGGCAGCAGGAACATCTAAGAGCGGCTTTCCAAGATCTGCACGACCAGGGCTTGCAGTACGTGTGAACGTAGCCAAGCCGTGACTAAAAGCAAAGCAACGTGCGCTTTCCATAGGTGCCTCTCCGAGCGTCGCAGAAAGATCTGTTCCTTTAGCAGAACCAGCCAAGTGACCCGGACTGGAGGGTGAGCATGCTGCAGCTAACGCGTCTCCCTCTGTTACCCACCTTACAAAACCGTGCTGCGCTCGCTGCCTCCCTGCACGCCTACSTGCGCATCACGCGTGCACACGCGCGCGGACACACGCAGGTGTAATTTGCAGCCATGAATATAAATACGAACTTGCAGTTGTTTAGCTGAGGTGATGGCTTTAAACCCTGAAGGCTGAGTTTGAACGCTCCCGCTCTGCGTCTGGCTGGGCGAGTTCGCTCTGTCCGGTCAGGCAGTGACCTGGTATCGCTCGCTCAGTCTCCATTGCTGTAGTGGGCACGAAACCTTTGATACACAGTACACAGTACTTTGCTGTATCTTAATTATACATAAGTATCACAATGTATGTCAACTAAACATAATACATAGAATCATGTATAGTTTTGCCAGGTTGATTTCTGATTTTACTAAATCGTAACAAATACAGATAGTATTAGAAATGAAGCTACACTGCACTCCAACTTCAATACACTTTTTTTGCCTCAGGATATAACTATAATATAGGAGGAAAAATAAAATGTCATTTTGAAAATGGAAATTCAAATATTACTGACTTGTAAATGAAAAGGAAGGCTTTACCCTTAACTCTCAGAAATGACRAGTAGGAAAAATGTCATTTTTTTTTAAGAGGAAAAGCCTGGGAAAAAAAAATGAACATTCCATTTTTTTCTACAAAATACAGTACAACACAATATTAAGGAACAACAACAAATGTAGCTTATTCAATGCAGAATTGTAATAATTTAATCCTTGAAGTTTTGGAATCAAAAACTAATTGGAAATAATTGTTCTCTAGCTTAAACCGCACYGGTAGTAATATGTGCTGCATTTTCTCTACAGTTATTTCATTTGGAGGGTATTTCTCATCCAAGTTTGTTTTCGGTTCTTTCCCAGGTGAGAGAGATGGACTGCATCTTTGCCCGGCTGAGCCACTACTGCCTTCCCTGTGAGTTGAACTGAGGGCCCTGGCAAGGGCAGCRGGACTCTTGCCGAGTGAGTCCCGACTTTCCCAGCCGTTCACCTGCTCGCTCCCTAGATGCGGAAGCAGCGGGTGAGGTCCAGCAGATGCTTACCAAGTGGTGAGCAGCCGGCCCTCTAAGGTTAAAAAAAAGAGTGGTAACCAACTTGTTCACCTTGAGCCACAGGCAGGCGATAACAGATAGGCTGGTCGCTTTATGGACTTGCGATGCAGGCGTTTATATCAAGAGGATCAAGTCTTTCTGTTTAACATAGTTCTCATGTATATAAAAAGATTTACTGTGGCCCGAGCTAGGGGGGATTTTGGCTAGGATGGCATGTCTATTCTGTCTCACCAGATGTTTTTTATTCTAGATTATGGCTCCATTTGCTTTTATGATGAATAAAGCTGTGGCCCAGTTATTCCCACGCTTGGTTTGTGTGCTCTTTGTTATGTATCTCGGACAGAAGCAATAGATTGAGTCAYGCTATATGTCATTATTTACAAGTGAAAGCCCAAATACTGGAGTGATAAGGACTGTATAAAAATCTGGAAAACAAACGTATCCTTTTTGGCAAAGACTTGCCTCCTCATCAGAATCATGTTGGCAAGAAGAATCTGACCTTTCTTCTTAYAAAACATAAGACTTCCTGCATGTGCCACAACGTACTCTGTATGCAGTCATTCACAACTAAGCTTAGTGCTTTTATGACTTGAAGGGAATTGTTGGCTGCTTCGTWTTCAAGATTTTAATGATCGTAGCTGTGAAATTTAGCATGTGCTACATCAGAGGAGAGGAAGTATTTTTCTTAATTGTTTGCATGTCTTAGATATGTGTGAGAAAGAAGACTACAGTCCCTGAAAGATCATCAGATAATTCAGCCATCAAATAACTCAGCCTCTTTTCTGTTCATGATAGAACTTATGATGGAAAAATGAGAATAGAAATTACATGGACAGTAACATTTGTTCCCTTTGTGTGACTTACCTTCTGCTTATGCAAATGTACTTCTAAAAGAAAACATGAGGTGCAAGGAAATAGGACTAATATGGAAAAGACAGTTATTCCAGTGAGGTCTGCGATAGTGTTAACATGCAAGCACTTGAATTTTTTTCATAAATGTTTGTTATAGGTTTACCTTATTTTGTGAGAAGGCTTATACAGCTTTCACCCAGAATTTTATCACTGGCAACAAGTAACCCATGAAAGCTTTTAGTTACATGTGAATATTCTTCAGATTTCAGAGGACATTTTCTGACATACCTTATATGATCAGCAATTGTCCACTATTCRGTAACCTGTTTGACACATAGCACAGTAAACTGAGTTTCTGGTTATGTTTAAGAACAAGTTACATGTCTGTATTCAATTTTTCATGGTTATAGATAGGGATTCCCTTTGGCCCTGTATCTCAGGTGTATGCTCAACATAGATCTTGCTGAGCAAATACTTAAAAGTGAAATACATTGTCAGTTCACTCTAAATATTCCCTTCAAGGTTTCTTCTCTCACATTAGACATTGTACAAAAACCTATGTTGGAAAAGAATTGCTACTCTTCAAAATCGAGAACTTCAGAATTAAGAGCGATGAAGATTAAAATAGTCTCTGAAACTGTGGGCATGGATGTGGAGTATTCTTTAAATTCATCCTATTCCCCCCACCCCCCCCCGTAGATTCCTGGACAGGGTATGTTTGATCTTCATGACAGTAACTAATGACAAGTCCTTCACACCCAAACTCTGCCAACCCTATTTCAAGTATATGTATGTGAAACACATAGGGAAATACATGTTTTTTTCCAAATAAAAGGTCCTGACTTTTTTAAAYGTATATGAAATGGCCCATTTTAGCAGGCCTGTGTGTATTCTGCTGAACTGCCATCTAACAAAAGAAACAAAACAAAAATAACAGTATCAGAAAATCTGTTTCATGCAGTCACTTAGTGTAAGAAAAACTGTGTCAAATAGTTTGAAGTTTAGCAAAGTCCAAGCAATTTTAATTAGATTCTGACAAGGGAAGGAATCAGGCAGTCTTATTACTACCAGGTCCCTCTGTAATATATATGAGAAATCTTACTTCAGCCACTAAGGAAACATATATCACTATGAATTTAAATGAAAATTAGTCATTTTCATATTAAGCGATATTTGTAATGGATGCAAGTGAATATAAGCTTCATTTTCCTGTGAATGGGCTGTCCAGGTGTTGTCAGATACGTGAATTGCCAAGGATGTTATGGATTCTGCTGTGCCAACTCCAGGAGTGTTCCTGAGCTAAAGCTGCTCTTAGGYGGGTGAAACTGTATGTAACACTTTGAACAGAAAATGTCTCACGTATATGCTAAAAAACTCCCATTTTGTGGTAGAGACGAATAATTGGTTTGTTTTGCTGCTGCTTTGTAGATGCTGCTAGGTGCAAATCCAAGCCTGCTAAAGACAGAGCTCAGTTATCCTCTATTTTCATGACTTTCAGGTTTTGCGGGGTGACATCTTTGCCCCTGAACTCGCGGGATTAGAGACCTCCTGCCGTACAGCTCCCGGAGAGCCAGGAGCCCCAGCCGTGGAGGACGGGAAGCACGTCAGCAGCGCAGGAGCGCCGCGAGTTGGGGTGAAGTGGGCTTCGTGGTACGTCGCTCTAGTGTCGGAAATACTAGGAACTAAACAGAACTTTTGTCATGAAATACCTTTTTTAAAAAAAAAAGTGACCTAAGGAATTTACATAGTCAATGAACAGTTGTCACGTTTGTCAAATTATACTGTATTTTTTCKGTCTCCTGTTCTTCGTAACCACGTTTGGCTCTGTATTAGGCAACGACTGTGCAGCTTAACCGTTTACTGTCAACCCTCGAGCAGAGGATCGGAATCACTTTGCGTACATAACCTGCGGTCCAACCCAAAATTGGTTGGCACTGGTTGGGTGTTTGAGTCCGCCCTGCGAAACYGGTGAGTCGCTTTACTCTCCTGTGACCAGGCTGTCCGGGAGCTGTCAGAAAGCGAGATTCGTTGCTGCTGGCAGAGGATGACTCAAAGCGTTTCAGCAGCAGACAAAGAAAACTCTGTTTCGTGGTGGCAGTAGAATAAAGTTGCCTTTCAGGCTCCGATCTGTTTCAAATATGATGCGTGAAATGTTCTTTTGCGGTGTAGAAACCTATTCAGACAGACACTTGCAGAAGCTTTTAATCAGCTCAGTGTGGGTGCGTTTCACATTCAAAAGGTTCAAGCGAGCACATGTAAAACAACTGGTTTATTATATGCGATTTGTTGTCATTCATCCAATATGCCAGTGTCCTGCGTGTAAACACGCGCAGTGACTTTAGCAAACAGTGACACGGGAATTTCTTTCGAGGGAGGTGTCAAGGTGGCGAAATCTTGGGGAAAAAAAAAATCGCCTGTGAACCTCCTAGCTKAGACTCTCCTGCCTTGACTGCGGCCTTTTCGTTCGCTGTAAAACAGCGCTGCCTCTCCCCGAGAGCGCAGGGAAAGACGAGCTGGAGGAGACGCTGCGCCTGGCTCGACCGCGCTGCGCAGACCCCTCTGGGGGCAGCACCCCCACCCCATAGCGGAGCCGGGGGGCAGCAGGAAGCAAAAAAAAAAAAATCACGGAGAAAAAAGAGGGAGAAGCCAGGAGCGGCTGGGAAGAYGCGCTGAGGTGGCGGCCCCGGCCCCGGGCTGCGCGGCGAGGCGCTGAGCCCTGCGCGGCGGGGCCGGGGAGCCCGGGTAGGGAGCGGGCAGCAGCGGCCTTCGGCTGGAGCGGAGCTCGCGAGAGGGCGGAAGAGCTGCTTTGTGTTTATTTTCTGTCAATACCCAAATCAGTAATTAAACGTTTATGTTAACTGGCGATAAGTTAAGTGAAGTTCCCCGAGCTGAGACTGTTTTGCCTGCCAGGCGTTCTGGCGAACGTCTTTAGCCGCCGTGGTCGACTCCCCGTGACTCCGCGGCCGGGTCCTGCGCAGCCCCGACGTTGGAGACGCTGTCGTGGAGGCTCTGCAAGGGAGATTTTGCTTCTGCAAAACACAGGGATTTTTTTCCCTTTAGGTGATGTCCCCCCCACCCTGACCCTATTGTAGCATATAGTTACCCTGCTCTCGGAAAGTTTTTTTTTCTTTTCTGTAAGCAGTAAAGCTCGTCCTGACCTCGTGCAGTGCTGAAGGATCTCCTCATGCTTCTCACGAGGAGCGAGGCGCCAACCCCGCTGTCAGGTGGCGTTTCGGCTGGCTCACGACGGTCTGCCGCGGCTGCGGTTCCGCGAGAGGAGCCGTAACCCGGGGCACGCTCTCGTCCCTGCCCCGTAGTCCAGCCGCGTAGCCCTGGGTTTACGAGACCCTTTGGGCAGAAGCTGTTAATTTCYCATCATATTGAGCACCGTGAACATCTTTAGCACTTTGTGCAAACACATAACTTGCTGTTTTATCAGCAGCAGTTGGGTTTCTCAGAGGAATGCTTTTAAYCRTCCAGGAAAGTTGACCAGTGTATTRAAGTGCCGGTAAGAGCCCCTTTCCAATCCACCTGACTCTTTGTGTTTCTGAATGTGGCACAAATACATATTATTTTTTGRTAAGATACTGGCTTTGGCCTTTAAAGTTTGGTGTGCCTGAGGCTCTGATGACCAGCTCACCCTTGCTGTCTGCTGTCTAATTATATATTTTTKTAAGGAAAGGATATTTGACCAGTCTCTACGATGCTGTCAGAACTGTACCTTAATCAACYGCTGCTTGTCCTCGGTCCAACCTCCATGAGCCTTTACTTTGCCAGCTATATTAAAGARGCTTTTTCAGTCTGTTATCTGAGAAAGGACAGAGACCTTTGCAGGCTCTTTGTATCTCTTGGTACCAACGCATTAATTATTGTCTCCCTCTACTCCTTGCTGCTGTTTGTTAGGAACCGGCATTAAAGAATCTATTCTGCTCATTCAGCAGGAATTCTCATCAGTAGCAATTCACAAACCACTTTAGAAAGGGTCAGCATTGCTTAACCGTCACTTGAAGCAATACAAATGGCACAGAACTTTTAATTGAGGTCCAATGGTGTCACTGAAATTGTGTTTCGTTGTGTAATAGCTGTCCCCATCCCTTTCTTTAAAAAATAGCAATCATTGCAAAAAGAAAGATGCTATTTAAGAGGCTTTAAATTAAATGCATGCATTAATTTAAAGGTTGTATTTTTTTAACTTCTCATGAAGTCAGCGTTGTATTTTCTTTCCTTTTTTTTAGCTTGAAAATGTGRGGGACCACTCTTCATCTTTTGAGGTTCTGCAGAGGACTGGTGGTTAGAGCTTCCGGATTCCTCATTCAGCTCCTCAGCGGTACGCTCTCCTGGTACGAAGTAAGTGRAGAAAATTGGTCAGATAATTAAAGAACACAGGGCATGTAAAATATGTTTAYGTTGTAGCCCGTAGGTGAAAGGCTTTGTTTTTAGTTAAAATATTTTCTTATTCAGGTACTACAGTCTGGATGGCCYGATCTCAATTTTGCTGTAGTTAAATAAGTTTTGAGACACCTTTGTGGAACTGTATCTAATATCCTGTGATCTCTCCCAGCCCCTTGCTGCCTCCCTCCCTTTTCCTACGCATACTCAGGAACAGTTGGCAGATCCTAAATATATGCATGTGCACAGGTATATGGGGGATGACAAGATCTTGCTAAAAAGAAAGTGGGATATATTAAGTTGCTTTGCAGGCTACATCTGCTTTCTGGATGTGTAGCTAGATGCATACTGTGTGAGATACATTGCTCTTGCGTTTTAGATGTTTTTGGAGAGACTAAACTTTTTCTGGTACTGGGTCTAAGCTCCAGGTGGAAGTGCTGGGTGGAGGCGTGGAGCTCTCGCGGTCCAGAAGCAATACGCAGTTAAAGCATGTTGCCGATATTGTGGTTTGTAACTGTGACTGTGTTATCTGTAGACAGATATGCCTAGAGGAAAGAGAAGTGTATGAGTTATATCTTAGTAAAAGACTTATATGTTGCTCTGTGCAAATAGTTTGTTATTTTCTTCACTTGAATTTAAGTGTTTCCCAGATTCAAGTTTTTCCTTGAAGGAAACATGCTATTCTCTTGCAGAGGCACTTTGGATTCAAGCTGGTTAACTCTAAGTGTCATTGGCACAGGGCTTCACCCACACACAGAATCTCACCATCCTGCTTCAGGATTACATGGCAGTTACCTGAACTGTGCTAGTTTTAGAGGAGCTAATTTGACAACAGGTAACTTCAACCAGCCCTGCTGTGAAGATGTAGTTTTAGCTTCTGAGCGTAGTTACAGATCCTAAATGAATGATCTTTGAAACATGTACTACTCATGAGACGWACTTAATTGACTGCAACGTGGCAATAATTTAATCCTTAATCATGAATAAAATACAGTACAGCACAAGAATTTCTGTGCAAACTGACCCAGTCTTCCACAACTCTGACTGTTCAGAGCTTTCAGCTAAACGTCTTAATAGACCTGTCAAAATATGAACCGTGCTCTTTTGTGCTCAGAAGGCTCATTAAACAGAGCCACTAGGGGAGTGTCAAATCGTGGGGATCCCCCTTCTGACTCCCAGCTGCCTGGTTTTGTTCTGGTGATTTTGGAATAGGAAATCATTCCTCTACCGGTCTCCTGAGCCTTTCACCCCTTTGCGAGAATATAAGCTTTAGTTTGGGTAAAATGATGCCTCATTTGCCTCTACTTTGGCTGCTTGACCAAGCAAGTAGGTTGTGGATGATTTAACTATCGAAAACTATGCAGAAGTGCTTGTTTCATTCTTTTTATGGCAGATGATACGTTACTGTAGAGGCTCTGGGCTCATTCAGCCCAGATACGAATTCAGTGTCCAGCTCTCAGAGCCAGCTATTACTCATCTAGGGAAAGCTATCAGTAGGTCCAGTTTATCCTTCAGCCAGACCTACTTTTTAGGGGTTACATGTGCTATGTGGTTCATCACTGTTCTTTTCTCAATTACGTCCTTAATACAGTGATTTGCTGAATTAYTGTTCACACGCAGCTAAGCTCAGTATGTCGTGCTCTTGAAAACCCACCCAGAACATGATCTCAGCTTTGGTAACTGTGCTTTTACCTCCAGCTTTTACCTCTGTTTCTTAGAGGAGGCACATTCATAGAYTGAGGCAATAGTTGTCCTTTTGTTGGGGCTTAAGAAAATCAATTTAATGTCTAAAAACTCAGTTCTTGACTGAAGGCTTTATTCTAGAAATCCATTTGTAAATTCTTAAGAATGTTGCTCAATAAGAGCGGATGCTTGGTTGAGAATGTGTTTGTTTGTGCAGCTCTTTGTATTTATCGCAGCAGGATGAAGCAATGCTGCAGAAGGAGGTTCACACTGATTTTCAGACCTGCTCTGTATAAAATAACAGAGAACTACAGATTCCAGTCTTTTAGTTAAAAGCAATACACATACCTTAATGGCACAACCCTTCATTCCAGATCCCAATTAGACACAGAACTGGCATGTTTCCTCTGTGATGAGAAATACTACCTTCAACTTGTCAGTGTTTTGCTCGCTTTTAAATGTCATTTAAGGAAAGAAGGTCATGAATTTGCTGAAGAACAAAGTAGCTTTGTCAGCTCTTGGCCTTAAAATCTCCTTTTTATTGATGGAGAGTTAAGTGTAGATTTTAATTAAGACTTGCATAAGGTATTATCCATCAATTGCTGGTCACCCTTAGAGGAATGCAGCTGAAGGAACTGGAACATGGCTTACAGTGCCTACATCTAAGAAGAGACTCTGATGTCCAAGAGTTAGGACACAGACTGTGAAATTTGAAGATCTGGCTTCTACTCTGCCATTGATGTGCTTTATTATCTTGGTGAAGTTGCTTCCCCCACCACCTCCTCAACGGCTTTGTTTTCCCTGATGCTCTTTTGCGTTTTCCATAAAGRGAAAAGCTGGAACAGTGCCGGGCGCAACAGGAAACCCAAGTCAAGATCAGGTCATTAGACATCCTTGCTATGAGAATAATATGTTGCTGTTCAGTTACGGTTCCAGTTTCATCAACCCGGAACTAGACAGATGTAGAAGAAAAACATGGCACTTTGTATCTTTAACAGAATTCTTTCTGTTTAATTTATAGATGTTATTTTAGTGCTTTTGAAGTAGCATAATTTTCCCTGGATAGAAAATCATACAAACACAGAAGTTAATTGCCTTTGTTACAAAATTTTTCTCTCTGTGTTTGTAGATTTGTATAACAATTATCTTCCTGAGATAGTGGTAGGAACTGCATATTTAGAGTGCTATGATTCACCTCCGTACATGCTTTAAATATTATTCAGAAGTAATGGGGATAAATGCTGGCAGTTAAAGGAGTAGATTACAGAACATGAATCAGTGATAAAAATGTGCAAATGGACCTGAGATCGGTGGTGTAGCTGAACCATTATTTCACGATTGCTCATGGGGATTTGCAGTATCTGTCCTCGCCATCTTTAATAGGTAGCTGTTCATGAATCAAATACAATTTCAGTCAAGAAGCAGCATGCCAGTGGGAGGAAGTGAATGAACATAAATTACGTAATTATTATTCCACTTGCTTTTGTGAATTTAATCACAAAAAAGCTGAAGCCTGAAGTCACAAAATAAACCTTAAAGGCATCATAATCCTAAACAACAACAACAACACACCAACGTGTGCCCTGTAAAATATAAAAGRATGATTAAAACAAATAGGGTCTTCTATTAATTTATTTTCCTCATTCATGATCATCAGGCAATAATGATAAATTAGCTTACTATGTTTGCTAATACTAAGTCAACATTTCCTGAAGCGAGAGCTGCAGAGAACTGGAAGCTAACTTAGTGGGAAAAGGAGATAGGTGGAGCTGTCCTTCTCTCTCTATTAGGAAAAACCAATTTTTATTTATTTATTTATTTTTTCAGATGTCAATATTGTGAGCTGTGTCACTGTTTACGGAAGAGGAGGAATCCAGTAGTGAAATTCTGCCATCCCTGGACAGGTTATTCATGTTGTAGATTAAGTTTCTCATGGACAGAGATACACAGATGTGTATTTAGGGGTAGCAAATGTAGTAATAACTGGGAGCAGGTACTATTAGATCTAAGCAGCATTTTCAACAAGTAGGGTATGTCCAAAGGCCTGTTATTGGAGATAAGGCACAAGAAGCATCTAAATTAATAAAAATACATACATACATACAATTTGACGGAAGAATTTATTTTGTGGTCGGTGAAGAATCGTAACTTGCTTATGGCTGGATCTCCTTATTCTTTTTGTCTTTTTAGGTGTATTTCTAAAACTTGGCATCCTTTGAAGCAAGATAAGGAAAACAGAATAGATGTTTAACTGTGGGAGCTCAGAGATTTAGTGTGTCAATAGGCACTGCAGAGAAGCGAGTCTTTTGCAGGAGGTTAGAAGCAGTATATCTTAACCTGTAGCTGCTGGCCTACGTAAGGAGACACTCTGGGTTTTATTGTGACACGATTTGTTTACTTGCAGCTTTCTGCTTTCTCAGCAGGAGTTTGACTGTTGACTCGTTTCTCCCTGGGCTTCTATATAACTGTCACTCATGCTTACATGGACCATCCTGGTGTCTATAAAGCACAGCATGCCTGTTTTGCCTAGAGCACAGTATGAGATTGCTGAGCCACCCAGACCCAGAAGCAATGTAATACTGTCAGTTAAGTGATTTGCCCTGGTTAATTCAACCTGCTGAGGGATAGGGCTATCAGCTAAGTACCGGGCTGGTTTGGCCATAGTGCTTTCAGAGCTCAGGCTAGGATTACTGCTTGGCCTTGTTTGGAGATGGGTGGGTGTATTAGCATGTCGTTTCTAGCAAAGGAATCACTTCCCCATGGTGCATGCATGCAGCTAGGGTGGAGCTGCTCCACTGTGCATTACAAGCATCCATTGCTCTCACTGGATGTCTCAGAAGGGCAGAGGAAGAGCATACAGAAAGTTAACTTAACCACAAGTTGCTGCTCAAAATGTTAACTGCTCTACATTTCACTGTACCGGTAGCTGGGAGCATGCATAGCCCTCGCTCCTCCTTTTTGTGTGATGTCCTACAAGTGTGCTGCAGCTTATTAATTCAATAGCAAAAGGCTTCCTGTTATCCTCTTGGGAAGAATTCTTGGGCATAAGATACATGGCATGTTCATAAAGCAGACTGAGGAATTAAGCTAATTGGAAGAAAAAAAAATCAAAAGACCTGAGGATCTTAATTTTGTAACTTTAATTCTGTATGTATCACAAAACAAACAAACAAGCTATAATGGGAAAACGAGCTTATCTGTGTGCTGTGTCAGTGATATGCAGATTAAGGGCGGCTGAATTCTAGCAGAAGCGCAGTGTGTTGGACAAAGTACTCCTATACAATTTAATCCTTTAATCCACGTAGTAAATAAAACAAATGTTTTTGATGGGAAACACAATTACTTTGATTATAGCAACAGAGGGGCATACTTTTTTTTTCCTGCTGCATTATGCAGGATAAATAGGAAGAAGATTGATGGAGTTTGACAGAATAAGCTTTACAAATATACTCTCTTTCTGTCCTCTAGACGGTAATCTGTGGATAAAGACTCTGTTATTAGCAGAATATACCATAGCTAAAGCTCTTATCTCTGATATCTTGAGTATGAGAAGCACCCTTCCAGGAGAGTTTTGTTATTGACATGGGACTTTTCTGAAGTTTTGCTCTTTAAAGTGGTCCTTGGATGTCCACTTGATGACTTTAAGGTGAGGATCCTACACATTTCATCACTTCTCTGCAGATAATCAGATGTCAGATGTGCCATCATAACAGCACTGTCTTCTGTAAAAAGTCAGAGTTTACCCAATCCGTGTATTTATGGTAAATCTTAAAATATTTGGGGATAAAATTCAACAACAAAAGGTAAAATGGCAACTTTTCAAAATGGCAGGCAAATAGAAAAGTTCCCCCCTCCCCTCAATCTAGTGATAGCTTACATTTGCAGTTATGATGGTTTAAGGAACCTCAAGCTGTGTCTCTAGGCTACATGATGCTTTGGGCCAGCATCGCCTTGAGGCTTCCCAGTGAAATGTGGCATTTTATCGTAAATCTACTGCAGTGACAGAGGAACGGAATCACTATGATGTTAAAATTAAAGCTAGTAAAGGAGTTATTCTGAGAGAATGGGTTTGCTGTGTCATTTCTGTGTGGCACACGTGCGTGCAGCGAGACAGGGAATCGTGGTGTTGATGCTGAGCTTCGCAGTCCTGGTTAACGCTTGTCAGCTAGAGCACTGAGTAGAGGTCCTCCAACAGCGGCAGGTACCGCCTTTGAAAAGTCTAGGGACAGGAATGAAGGTTTAAAAGTGAAGGAGAACTTGCAGCAGAATGGATTATAATCATCTAGTTACATTAGTCGAGMTCTAAATGGGCAGGCCTTTGAATATCTTCCAAGTAAATATTGGCAAGATTTAGGGAGTTGCTGAGTTTAGTTTGTGTTTCAGATTTACCTTTTGGCATCTATGTTCTTGCTTTGAAGTTTGGCTTCTGGAGAATTTCTGCTTGTCGGTTGCCCMTTACTAACTACCGCGGTGAGTGCGTTTCTGAAGGTTCGTATTTRTTCTTGCTCTGTAGCAGTCTATCTTATTAGAAATGCTGGTGGCCCCCCCAAAACAGGTCTTACTGCCCGGTGGCTCTGCCTGATTTCTTTCCTTCTTGTTTTTGCACCCTTTCTCATCTGTTGARCTTTTTCAAGGTTTGGTAGCCATTTATTTCTCTGGCCATGAATGGATCACACCTTGGTGGCTGTGGGAAGCTTATTTAAATACTAAGTTGCTTGTACTTTCCTTTTCTATAACATGTGGTGGAGCAGATTATTTCCATTTATTTTCATTTGAAGACAAAAAGTTAACACTTATTTTATATATAATAGTATATAATTTATATATAATTTATTTTAAATTTAATATATGTAATTTATATATAATTGTTAAGTAATTACACTTTTTTTGCATTATTGTCTCCTTGGGATACCTCAAATAGATATTTAAGTGTAAAGCGTAAGCTCTTCCTGGAAGACCTGCCTTTCTCTGTATTTAAATAGTGCCCACCACAATGAGATTCTTGGTCATTGCTCKGTGCTGTCCCAATACAAATAGTAAAATGATGCATTTTCTTTAGAAATCTAGAGGGGCTTTTTTTTTAGTACACTTTTTGGCTAAAATGTAGTATTTTCAAGCCTCAATTTTCCATCCTATAAGCTATAAATCATACCTGTTTACAGCYATGTATGGAAACCTGTGGACTAATGATTTGAAAGTGCTATCACATGAAAACAACAGTGTCGCACAACAGTTGACTCCCTTAGGAAATTACACAGCTATCTCAGTACTCAGGAGTTTTAAAACTGTCAGTGCCTAGTAAAGATGAGTAATAGCAAGCCTAGGTGTTCTCAGCCTTGAGTTTTAAAATTGTTTTCAACTCTCAATGCAAATGTCCCTTTCAAGGTGAGAAATGTCACACTAGAAAGGCTGAAAAGTTTCCAGGCTGGTGAAAAAATTTGTATGGATTCTTGATTCGTTCTAAATAAGCTCTTTTTTAATAAATAGTAATAATAAAGAAGACAAGAACCTTTCATAATTCATCTACAAGTTGACTGCACTGGAGAAAATAAGTTATTGAATAAATCTGTAAAGCTGTTTACTGATTGTCGAAATCTATAATTGATTTATTGAACAGTGTTCAGCTAAGCTTGCCAATACAGAACCAGTTCTACAAAAGCTGTAAGATATTATGGAATGACTTAATCTAATCTCAGTCAGGGACACGCAAAGTCCTTAATCTGGTTTTAAAGTGCAAACCAATGTAATAGGCAGTACACTAGCCACTATCTTTTGTTAATTTGAGAAAATATACAAGTGACAAACACAGTTTCACTTTCATAAATCTCATCTGTGGCTCTCTCTGCTACAGATGCCATAAAGTTTTATTTAGACACTTTTTCGTGTTTAGAAGTGGCAGGAGTTTGGCTATATCTCTTCAACTGATGCAAAACATTAGACCTGCCTTTGACCTCGCAGTTTTAAGAGACTGAAAGCTAGAAAGAGAATTGTTATGATTGTGGTTACTATTGAACAAAGCGATAGTACTATTTCAGAGGAGAAAGAGGGATGTGTTTTACGTATGTTAAGATTTTCATACTTTCCTGTAGACATATGATGGATATTTGTTGGACATTCAAATTACAAGACGTCCAAGTTGAGCACAGCCAGAACTTAACGCTCCTGCTCCTCCTGTAACATGCCCCCGGCATTAGCACTTGCAAGCAGGAAAAATTTG
Organism: Rhea americana; assembly: GCF_003343005.1. NCBI lineage: Eukaryota > Metazoa > Chordata > Aves > Rheiformes > Rheidae > Rhea > Rhea americana. Next base: position 3,407,875 of record NW_028185039.1, on the reverse strand, counting down.
AGGCAGAGATGTTACATGATATGTCCTTGGTTAAATGGTTGGTTGCAATGAGATATGTGGTTAGAACTGTTAACAGCCTGGGGAGCATCAGAGCGTTGTTTTGGGTTGCAAACAGACCACCTGTTCAAATCCTGGCTCTACTGTTGAATCACTTCGCGGTGTTGGGCACATCTCTGTGGTTATTCCCACTCAGTCTTTCTGCTCTTCCGTTCTTGTTCTTTGCTGCATCACGTGAGAAGGCAGGGTAGATTTGCTGCTAGGATAGCTCAGCTTCTCTCCAATTCYCACATCTGATGCACTGCAACCAATTCAGCTGCTAAGAATGTGCAAATTGCCAGGAATGTGTCAGTGGAGTGTGCAGAGAAGGCCGCTAAAGCCTCCTCATCCTCCCCAGTAACTTTGTGTCTCCACGACCATGGATTAGAGCACATACTGGAAGGTGTGCTAATYGAATGAGCTGGCTTAACAGTAGAACTGTGTTAAGTAGGACTTGCACTTTTAATAGTGGACGTGCCTAACTGCAGTGTGCCAAGGCTGTTTCCTATCGTGGACATGGTATCTGTGGCCCAGTGCTCTGCTTGGCTGCACAGCTTGCTTAGAGCTGCTTTGGGGATCTTTGAGGTAAGCTGTAGATGAATCTGCTGAATGAGAAGAAGACAGATCTGTCTGTCTTCTCAGGTGAAGACAAGTTTTCCAAAAACATGCTCTTAAGATTTCAGTGTGAGAAAGCAAGAGTTACACATATGAGAAAATAAACATACTTCCTTGAAACTATTGTTTGTAGTCACTTGAGAAATGACCTAGTAAATCCCTGTTTAGCAAATTCCCTTATGCAAAGGCTAATCCAACTATTATTATTATTTAATGTGAATTTGAATTTTAATAACCCTTTTCCAAATAAATATGTAAACTTGATTGCAATTCTTTTGCCTGTTGCTGTCCTTTAGGGAAATAGTGCATAGTGTGTCTGGAGAAACCAGATGGTCCTCTTCTTAGCAAACTACTAGTTATTCCACAGAATGGATGTATTTAAATCCTATATAAATGGCAGAAATAAATCTGGTGCCATGCAGCACCAGGCTTAGGTTTGTAGGCTAAATGGAAAGAGTAAATATTTTTGACATTGTAACCCTCTGAAGAGTAACAAGCAAAAGAGCTGAAAATACAAATTTAAAGCATCTTATCTTTAGGCAAAGAAGACATGAAGAAGGATTAAAGCAAGTAAAGGAAGTACGTAAATGGATAAATGGAGGAAAATAATTCCCTGAATCATCTAGTACAGGCAACTATCAGAGATATGAACCTCTACAACTATTTTTATCTAGTGCTTTACTATGATAYAGAAAAATACGTAGGCACAGGTATGACTTTAAACATGGAAGTAATTCCATTGTTTTCAGTGGGTTAGAAACAAACGGGGCAGCCATATGTGAGTGCATTTTCAAGCCTAGATCTATCAGGTTCTCATTCTTTGTGCCCATTCAGAGCGTCCACCAAAGTCATTGGGAATTGGAGGAGTCAGAGATTTCATCTGGAGTTCAWTTGGGGCAGACTTACGGCAGAGCTTCTATTGCCTTTCAGGATGAAAGTCATAAAAGAAAAGAAATTAGACAGCTATTTCCCCCCACTGCRTGGCCTCTTGAACGCGATATGTATTCTAAGCACCACTCTTGGAGGCTAACATCAAGCAGACTTTTGCTTAGCCTACAGACATTTATCCTACCAGCCTTGTAGACTTAAGCATGGCAGCAGATGAGGGCTTCAGGTGATTTCAGGGTCTTCTAAGACAAAGCTGTAAAAAAATACAGTCAGGTAAGTGCTGTGCTAATGACAGCAATGTTTACTGAGGGCAGGCTGAAGGTCTCTGAAGTTTAAACCTGGGGTTCCTGACCACATGTTGAATATCATCAGTGTGTTTAATCTAACTRTTAATTTCACAGCAGCTTGGAAAAYTGGTTACCTATAGCTACRCTGCTTGGGTAAGCACATTTTCCCTTTCTTGTTTTTAATAGCTGACTACCTTCCACTTTGTCCCAAATGTGGCTTGAAACGGAAAAGCTCCGGATAAGCTTGGCATGGCAGAGTGGTTTGAGATAATGGGCTAAACTTGGTCACTTGCTGAATTATTAGTARTACAGTTGAAAAGACTTAATATGTTGATGTCTGAGTGGCTCTAGGTTTTTCTGATCTAGTCCTGAACATCCTAATTATAACTTTAGTTACAACTTTTACCTTTAAGTATCAATGACCTTTATATATCTGCAAGCTTTTTCCATTATCTAATATCAACAGAGTAAATTTCAAGCTTCTTCCATTATGTAGTATCAACAGAATAAGATTTGTCCTGCTCTTGTAAGCGTCTCCCTTTTGACTGTAAGAAAGAAAACAGTTAAAAAATATTTTTTCCCAGAGGAATAGTCTTTCATTACATATTGATATGCACTTGAAAAGCAGCACTTACCGTACAAACATCATTCCTTACCCAGCAGATACCTACCGTACCGCACTGAGGTGAAAGCCCATTACATGCTCCTGCAGTGAATAGATCAACACCATGCATCTAAGAAACAGTCCGTTGATATGGATGTAATTAGATTTTTATCAGTTTCACTAAAGTGTAACCATTTCATTATAATTGACCTGGATTAGTTGCTACATGTCTCTCTCATTAAAACATAGAGCACCTGTGCTAATGGGTTTTGTTTCTATCAAGATATAATGAGGACTGGCATATCTGCATATTCTCTGTGCGAACCAAGAACAGAGACAAGTACTCCATTTTATTACCTTCTGACAGAGACATAATGATTGCTGAGAAACTCATTACCATCATATTATGCAATGATTTAACTTGAAATCCTTGCCGTGCTGCAGCCTGGCAGTGGTAGAGCTCTTGGAAATGCATGTTTTTTTTCTTCGGATAGTGTGAGCTGAGCTGATTCCCTTCTCCCCATGTGCTGTAAACAGTCTATTTGCTTCGCAGATTTTTGACTGATTTTGAGAGTATTTCATTACTGTGTTGTGTAATTAAGGAATATCACCGAAAGATGGTTAGAAAAACACGCGATGAAACATTGCAGGCAGTGTAGGAAGCTTGTGTAAAAGGTAGAGCATTTTTTTCCTCCTCTCTCAGTACTCCCTTACTTGCACCCCCATAGCCCTGCGGTTCACGGCTGTTGCCTGCTGATGTACCCTCCTTTGAAGCAGCCAGGGGAAGAGTTCTTACTGCTCTTGGTCAACTTCTTTGCAGCTTTGCAGGCATAGACTGGTATTTACCGACAAAAGCTTTTCAGTTCTAATTTATGCCCTTGCTCTCTGCGCAAGTTATCCTTCTTCCAAAGGCTACCTCAGAGCTGATTTCTTCAGAGCTCAGTTTGGTGCAAAAGACCATGACAGCAAATGTCACTGAGCACAGTTTATCGTTTGAACACAAACCCTGTTGGTAATGCAAAATTACACGTTTTATCTGGYAAATGCTGGCTGCAGTCCCTCTGCCTCCGTGCGTAGCAGGGGGAGGGAATTACTGCTTATTCCTCTCTCTCACCTGAGGAAGAAGGTCCCTAAGTATCCTCAATAGCAATATAGGAGTCAGGAATGCCACTTCTAATCCCTTCCAGACAGTCTGTTAAACCCGCCTCAGGTTGGATTTACCAGTGTAGACGAAGGGGTGGGTGTTTTAGGGAGAGGTCCCACTGCCCTTCCTCCCACCGAGTAGAAATACTCACACAAATAGCCAAAATTACTGTAATCTTGACAACTGCTCATTAGTTTAAATGTTTTATCGTCTCCATGCAGTTTCTRGAGAGAAACATCCATATTACGGATTACTCACCGATTAACAATCTCAGCAACAGTATTAGTACGGAGAGGGAGACAAAACTTGCTTCTTGTCCCAGCCCTAAACGCTATTTCCAGGCCAGGGATCAGGGCAGTAGTGACCAGAAAGCAGCAGACACGTGAGTTACTCTGGGAGCAATATTTCCATTTCTTATTTTGATGTGTAGGATTCACTAGGTGAAATTTGTTAAAAGGTACATTCTTTCATAAATACATATGTATATATATGTACACACATGTTCACACACACATGCATACTTATGTGTATGCCAACACACACACTCTAATGGGTGAGGGGAAGAGATTTTTTTGTGATTTTGTAATCACAAAATGAACAAAAAGTTCAGAAATTGTATTAGTGTTTTGAACTCCAAACACTGAGCAGCTCTAGCCAGCAAGCGGTGATAGATTTATGTTTGGGGTGGCGTTGCTGTTTTAGCTCACTGGATAGCTTCTTCAATATTTTTGATCTCTATGAATATTATTTGTTGCTTTAAATTAAATTTAATCATTAAAGAACATACAGAAAGTGTTCACACAGGTGTRATTTATTAGGTAAGAGAGAAGAAAAACAGGTATCTATCTAACTTTAGCCAGTTAATTTCAGTATTGGATAGCCAACGGATAGAGATAGGCAGCAAAGGTAGGCATTGCAGGCTGTCCCCTACCAGAGGCAGCCTGTCTCCTGTGCTGATAGAGGGCAGCTAAGTTTGGATGCCTAAAATGRGACAGTGTGAGTGAGGCACCTTGCATCACCAAGAAAAAATACAGGGAAATTTTGTAAACCTGATGTTTCCATCTAAYGAGAAATGAGAACATTGCAATACAGCGACTTTCAAAACTTAACTCAATCCTGAGCTTGTTTACTCATATTTAGCATTTAGAAAGGAATAGCATTGGGAAACTTAMTATTCGATATGTTTATGAACACTGGTGAGCAGGTTAACAGATTTAAACGCTTGCTGACATTTTTACAGGTGGAAAAAGATAAAGTGGAATTGATAAAATGGGCTGTGCGTACCAGAAAATAGATGGAAAGCTTTCTCAGTATTCAGGGTTGGATTATGTAAGTAATTTAACTATGTTATGTCATAGAATTGTAAACACAATATTTCACCTGGGAGAACTGCTATCGGTTTATAGAGCAGTTTCCCAGTTGGAAAATGTACCATATGGTGCAAGTGTCAAACGGAGGGAAGGAGATAAGCCTYTCAATATGTAGAGTTAACAGATTGACTCTTAATTAAGATCAGATGGTGCCTACCATTAATCAGATACCCAGGAAGCCTATTTATATTTGCCTTGATCTTGGATGTAAAGTTGTTATATGAACAATTTTCTCTGCTTACCCCAAATCAAAGGGGTTTCACTCATATGAGTGCATGTTGAGCATGACCCTTACKTAGACTGCACTGGGGGAATTCATGTGAGAGGAGGTGAGTACCTGTSTGGACATGCCACCTGTCTGCTGCTCATGTGGCTGTGAAGCTGGTCAGACTCATCAGCCGCAGGGTGTCATCGTGATAACTTTTGTGCCATGATGTCACTCCAGCAATGTTTCACTGGCATTAAGAAAACCACCAGGTGCACCAGGCTGCCGTTCTTGGAGGAAAAGCAAGTAGTGTGTACAAATTGAAGAGATCTCTAAGTCCTCGGTGGTCTCCAGATGCCATCAGCTCAGGCAGTAAGAAAAGACTTGCCAAGACTTGTTATCTTATAAGCAGTCCTTTATAATTCAACTTTAGCAGTCTTGTGCAGTTTAACATTGCACCTYTTGATGATTATTACTTCTAATAATTTTAGTGTTACCGATGCCTTCTTCACRCAGTCCTGCCCTGCATTGATTGTGCTCCAAGCCAAGCAGAGAATTAAGACATTTCAGAGAAAAAGGATACAAATAKAATCAATAGTTTGAATTTCATTTTAAATAACATTTCAATTAGTGCCAACTAACTCTTCTTTTAAGTGACACAAAAGCATTGGAAGATAATGTGTCAGCCCAGAGCTGCCCTATTCTTCTTGCCTAGTGTGGAGCATCAGGCTGRTATTTCATTATCAGTTAATGCCATCAAAGTAATTATTTTCACAGTCAAGCCAAATTTTTTGTGTAATTCAAACAACAAGGGGAAAGGAAGAAGGTATTCTTTCAGAGAACCCAGTGGATTACAGAGGCACCAGTCGTGTTGGTACTGGAGCTATGGAAAGACTTTCTGCAGATCAAAGCAATTTCTGTAGTTTTCTCTGTGCTTTTGTGAAGGCAACCATTCTGCCTGTGTTGTATATCCATATGTATAGAGTACAAGAAAGCACTGTAGCAGTTTTTGAATAGAGAAGTGGAATATGCAGTTGTACCAACTTTTCTCCCACAAGCTGCAGACTTGCTGTCTCAACAYGCAGGCCTGCAGCTCAAGTGTTGCACTTGTACTGGGATTGAATTCTCCTCATCCGACGTTGTTCTCACATGTAGAACGTTGTATGTTGATTGTATTGACTAGGAAAAAATAAGGTCAATGCACAGAGAGGCTTTGAGCTCATTACCAATATTGTAAAGGACTGTTTTTCTTAAATAAGCACGAGGGTATTGATAGCTACCCTACTCCAAGCRTGTGTTTCAGGTGAACTTTTGCTGTTATTCAATTTATGAAGGGGATCTTTCTATTAAATGCCTTGGACAGGTCTGCATACTAATAAGAGATTCTGCTCTTTACTCTTAAATCTTGGAATGATTGAAAATGGGCCATTTATTGCAGCAGGAGTTTATTTTCTGTATAATTTTGAAAAGCAAAGGATACAGCCCAAAACTGCAACCATGGTGTACCATGTACTGTTTTAGTTTTGTCTCAAACTGTAAGTAAAGGAGAAGGTTACTGTGCAGGGAGCAACAGTTKATGTTGTGGTGGGATATGGAAGAAGCTAATCTGCGGTAATCTGTGAAGACACGTTCTGGGAGAAATTTTCGTACATCAGTAAGTATTCAATCCATATTCCAGAGTGTGATTGGTCTGATCTTTCTTTGCGATGAGCAGACACAGTTCTCTTCCCTATCTAAGAGGTGTTCTCAACACTATTAACTCTTGTCTCAGCGTATCTGCGCTGCAAAGGGGAGCCCTGGCACCGAGCCCTGGTGCTTCACGCCCCGAGTCTGCAAGCGCGACCGCCAGCGTGGCGAGCGTGGGCGTCAGAGCCGGTGGTGCGCTCGAGCTGGGACGCACGCTGCGGTGACGCTCGAACCGCGCGGAGCGCAGCTCTGCTGCCGGCCGGCCCGCGGGCGACGGCAGCAGGCTGGAGCGCCGAGCCTCTGCCTAGCTTCTCCCGGGGGATGTAGGCAGAGCTGGAGATCGGCTCCGCAGCGGGGATTTCCCCTGGTGACTGGCCTTTTATTTGCTGAGTTTTCCTTGTCTTCTAATTTAGGGGACTCTTTGGGCTAGAGGAGCGTTTTGCAACTCGATCAGAACCCGTATTTAGGAATCTCTGATGAAGTGAAGACCTACACGCTCTGTGAAATACCATCCAAGTTCAAAGCCCTCTCAGATTCCTGCTTGCACTGATTGCAGCAGGCTTGATTCAGCTCTTATTTCTGTGAAAATTCTGTTAGAAATGTAGTGGCTTCAGGTCATTCAGAACGAGGGACAGCAGCTGCAGGTGAAGTGTTATTACCGCGAGGCCAATAATCTCCAGCTGTATTGGGGCTGTTATAAGGTGCCCATGGGAACACCAGGCTTCTCCCTGTTGGGGAGAGGGGGATTTTGCAGCTCTGTAAGTATCATTTTGCTTTTCTCTGCTGCTCTGCGCTGGTTTCTCTTGGGTTTCTAACACTGCTCCTGCCTGGGAGCTTCAGGAAGCCTGTAGCTCACCAGATACCTTGCTGGATTGCCAAGTTTAGCTGCTATGATAATTTAAAGAGGAAGTCAGTCTCATATAAGAGACTATATCTTGTAGTAGTCTCTGACTTGGTCAGTCTCTTATATAAGTGACTGTGTGTAGTGTTCTGTAAAATACTGTGTTCTGTACCATGTTGCTAGCATGTACTTGCAGCTTTYTGCTTAGCTATGAAATGCTTTTCATACATTCAAAGTTAAGCATTTCTCCTAGTGTATTTTTGCGCTTTGGGAAGCACCTTCTTCAGATTTTTAAGTGAGCTTAAAACTTAAAACCTACATGACATTTTTTTTGCCCAGTCTCTTGTTTTATGTTAGTAGAAATAACATAACAGCCCAGAAATGCTTTATAGTTAATTGCTGCTGCTGAACCCTTAAAGGGCAAAAGAGCACACAGTGTTGTGATACAAAGTACAGAAATGCTGGCAGTTAGCAAGCTTTTTACYCAGATTTCCAGAGACACATGATTTGAAAAAATCACTTTTTCCCTGTCTGCTCCCTTTTCTCCTGCATGTAGGAGTTATTAGGAGCTGATGAGAAATTATGTCCCTTGCTAGCTAACTGCAGGATGTGGTGGAGCCAGTACTGGTGCTGGTGGTACTGCCCATGCACCTCAGCTCTGAGGCAGTAAAATCTACTCAAAAGGGCAGTGAGAGCTGCTGCATCTTGGGCATCTTCAGTCCTCATCTCTATYGAGGCATGTGCCAACTGACGTCAAAGACAGTAGATGGCCTTGATGAAGTGGGGTCTTCTAAACTAGGAACTGGAAAAAGACCAGTAGCTTGTTATACTGAGGTCACTACGTGCATATTCAAGTGCCCATTTGTCATTTTTACTCTCTGGGATTTGAGTGAGAGATTCAGAAGTGAAAATCTGCACATGTTCTTTGTAGTCTTCTTACAGATTTGATCATCAAAATAAGTATTTTAATCTCTAATTGTAAGAAATACCAGCAAAATCAGATATTGGATATCAGTCTAAGCTATAAAATGTCTTCTTGAAACAGAGCCGATATCTCTGTTTGTATTTAAATGCAAACAATGCCAGGCATTGCACAGCTACATGTTATTATTATTTTTTTTAATAACAGTCAAAAAGAAAAAAAGTTAAGGTTCCGGTTGTTTAGCTGTGTTTTTAGATGCAAGATGTATTCAGGTTATATTTTTCTCTCTTTCCTTGTGTTTATTATAGGCCTTTGACAATATCCCAAGTATTGTTAGATGAACTAGGAACAGTATGAACTATCATGAGTGTTTTAAGGTTATCTAATTTTTAAGGTTACCTGGTTATCACCAGAGTATCTTACTTTCATTAAAATGTTTACTTTATTACTCATTTGAATATTATAACAATATAGTAGATTAAATGGTCAGATATATTTGCATATTTGTAGAGCCCCTTTTTGACAATAAAAATCTTTGAAATGAAAACAAGCAAACACTTACATTTTCCTCAGAGTGATCCAGAAGATAAACTAGGCTGAATTAACTAAGCCATTTACTCTGATCGATTTGCAGGTGAATCTATTATTTATATGTTAAGAATTTCTAAAGCAACTAACTTGAGAACAAAACAAAATGTTCTGCCTTGATATGTTGTATTATATTACTCAACTTCCCAGGGCATCGTGGGCAGGTCAAAAGTAGCATTAAAGTAAATCCTGCTAAGATGAGAGAATCACTTATGGGCAGTGTACCACTGATGCTCATGAAATTCAAACATGATACTTAAGTCATTTTCCTCTCCCCTATCGAATGTCCCCCATCCATTTTGGCTGCTGCCTTATATTTGATTGACTTACACATAGCCCAGCAAAGCTCTGGCCTGTGATTCCTTTTCTTTTGTCTTTGAAGGCTAATTTTCACACCCATAGATACAGTAGTTCAAAAAAACTTATATTCTAGATTGTTTAACTTTAACATGGATGGAGCCCAAGCTCTTGTAGCTGTTGTCTGTGGGGAAAGTTCAGCTGCTCTTGTGCATAGCAGACCGTGGGCTTGGATGGAGCATTTTTGCATGAATCCAGCTGTAGGATCAAAGCCCTCGTTAGCTCCACTCAGGCTTTTGTTGTGGGCTGATCATTTGCACAGACCTCTGCTCTACTACTGCTGAAGTGTGTTGCTAGATCACATGAATTTGCAAACAGACTGAGCAGAGGCTGTAACTGCCCCATTACTTCGCTCTCTCGTGTCACAGTAGGAAGTTTGCAGCCCACCCAGCCGCATGTATTGCACCCACCTCTACACGAACATGCAGAAACAAAGCTGATCTCTCCCTAGCTAAGAGCTTTGTACTAGCACTAATCAAAGAATTATCCTTACTATGCAGTGCTCTTGTTCTTGCCTTTGCTTTCTGCTCCTGACTTGCACCATTCAAGAACCTGTGTTTCAAAACAGCTTTCAGTGAGTAACTGTGTCACTCCAACTCTATGAGGGAGCAGTCAGGACAGGGGGTTTTTGCCCAAGAGCTGACATTTCTGTAACAATGCCATTAATAGTCTAAATGATATAAAGTGTATTTTCACACGCACTTTGAGCCAGCATAAGCATACATTACTGCCAAAAGAAGCAGTTCAAACCTCCCTATGCCCCTGGCTGCTTCTTCCCATGCAGAATTGCTCCCCTTGGTGAACTTGTATTGTTTTAATCCAGATAAGTTCCCTGATCTCCCCACATGGCCACACAGATGCTTGTCAGCACAGTTGAGAGAGTGGAGCTGGGMAYGAACAACTGGAACCTGAGGGCAGGGTAGGACTGCCTCTTCTGGTGGACATCCTAGCTTATGCCAATTTAAAAGTGTATGTGAAATTGTTATCTTGCATAAAGTAGTGTTATTTTACATCCTGCTCATTTAGCTTTCCCAGGGTTCCTACTGCCTGTGCTGTGGCATCTGATGARAAGAGCTGCTGTGGGAGAACTTCAGTTCTCCATCTGGAGACGTGAATTCTCCTGGACTGTTTTTATTTCCCTAAGAGGTTTGTTGTCCAGTCAACCCTCTGTYTTCATAGCAGAAAGTGCAAGATTAAGTAGATCATGAGCTGCTTTAAGTTATACAAGGCTGTTTCTTCTCAGGCTTTGGGTTTGGGAGAAAGAAGGAAGAAACTGTCAAGCCACCTCTGCTTCCTGCCCTCGCTGAATGTGCATATGCTGTATTTGCTTCCAGCACTAGGATCCCTGCTGGCTGGAGAAATGTGGGGAGTCTTGACACGCTAAGGGCCTAGCCTAGCCCCAGGAGCTGGGATTACACGTTGATTCTCTTTGGTTTGCTCCTTTCTGTGCTTTCTGCATAGTTAAATCCRTGAAGGGACTTGCTTGTTCTTGTGCAAGGCCATCTTTACTTAGTCTCACCAGTAATGCCGCTGCAGCTCAGATTTAAGTAGCCAATTTCTTGAACGCTGCTACACTTTTTAGGCTCCTAATGACTCCTAAAACATGAGATGAATTCCTATTTACTGAGATCGAAACAAAAATAAGAGAGCTCAATGCTTTCATTGCTGGCTGTTTTTCTTGACTTATCATGGGTGAATTATTATAAAGGAAACTATGTATCCATGGAGACATGCATTATTATAATGATAACTGCAAGGAGCTTCCTGTTGAGGAGATAATAAGTATATCCYGCACTGAATAAACTCCAAGAGTGAAAACTCTCTCCTTCTGCCTGTCCCAGCATGGTGCCCCTCCATGGGAACACTGATGATTTCTRCGTAGAGCACGAGGGAGAAGCTCCTTCCCACTGCACCCATTTCTGGCAGTGCTGGGGTCTCCAAATGGGAATCCACATGGGAAATAATAGAGCTGGGAGATGCATTTACCTCCCTCTAGGTCCCATCTGCTCCCATCTCTCAGGCAGAAACCCTGCCAATGCCAAAGTGGGAATGGTACCACAGTGGTGGGGGAGGTCTCAAGAGATGTCATTCATCAGCTGCAGGAAGGCTCCTGGCTGCCAGGGGAAAAGAGTGCACTCTGAAGGGAGATCTCTGTAATGAGTTTGAGAAGCAGGGCTCCTAAAATAGCCTCAGTGCTTTTTATTTTTTTTATTTATTATTTTTTTTTTCCTTCCTGCAGAGGTCTGCTGTAGAAGAAAGAAAGAAACCTTAGGGGGCTCCTCTTCTCCTTRACAACTTCTGCAGCAGCAGGCAGCCTGACTCTCAGTCCTCTCGGGTAGCTGCCTAAGGGCTGTAGATGGGGAAGGCTAGTAGGCAAGGCAAGGGGTATGACCATGAAGRATTGTTCAGCTAAGACTTCCTCTCATCTGTGCCCCTTTTCTTGTGCGTTTTTTGGACAGCTTGGGGTATTTGCTGAGGGTTGTAAAGGTTTCTATAGATTTTTCCTTTTGGGAAGTTGAGAAAAATGTATCTATTGCTACTGTTTTCTGCATGGAGGATACAGTCATGATAAAGGATATGTTCCAGCCAGGAAGAGCAGAGAACCCTGCAGAATGTATGGCTGATGACCCCCCAAAAAAAAAAAATTGAAGGAAATCATTGACCTTGGATTAAATATTGCTGTCAGCTGCTCGGAGCATGGAGCTTTGCATAACTGTGGGGTGATTATGCATATCAAATGCACAACGAACCGGAAAATAGGAATTCTGTTCTGTGGAGCCAAAAAAAAAAAAAAAAAGGAATTGTGCAGTACCAGGATGGCATCTCTGCACCCCAGCTGGCTGGGGCAGGACTCCTTAAGTCTGTCTCAGTAAGCCACACACAGGCCAATGAGAATGCTGCTTCATTCAACATCCTTTTATTCTAGATAAAAAATTTCATGGTTAATCATTATCATCTTGTTCCCATGCTAGGTAATTAGTATTGCATTGTTGCTTTGTGCCTTTCCCTATGTTCCCTTCATGTTAGAGAAGTTTAATTGACATTAAAAGAAGAGGAAATTAAAGGGATTTTAATCAGTTGGTCTGTCCTATCTGTTTTAAAAAGAAAAGCTGGAGTAATAGAAAAATAGACTAGTGTCTATGCTCTCTTATCATCCATTTTACCATTCATTACTGAATTGATGAGACTGTCTGCTTTGCATATTTAATCATATAATTGATTAAAATAAAATTTAAATACTGCCAGGGTTTCTTCCTGTTAATATGGTCTATAGGAGATGTTGTAGGTGGTCAGTAAGCCTTTGCCTAACAACCATCTCAACTTTTTTCAGTTTTTACTCAGAAACCAACATTGTGAGTAAAAGATGGAAACTTACTGCAGTGTTTTCAGAGCATCCATTTTATCTATGGGAAGACTTCAGCTTAGAAGGAGCTATGCAAGAAAGTACTAGTATCTATGAAAACTCTTAAATATATACTTTAAGAACATGCTTGAAGTTAAGAGAGAGACTTTTGTATGAGTCAAAGCTTCAGTATATTAAGCTTGTGTAATCAACAAATGCTTAATTGGTCTTGGTTATAAAATGATCAGCAAACTTATGCTGAAGCCAGCAAGAAGGTTAGTATAGGTCATGAAAAGGAATATTTTCAACTACCCTAAATATTCAAATGGTGAGAAAAATCTAAAAARCAATATATAGAAATTCCTCCTGGAATTTGGCCCAACAAATGAAGTCAATTTAATATACTTTAATGACATAGATAAAAAGAAAAAAATACAGGCTTGTTTATATTAACTGAAGATATTGAAGAACTCTCAGTCTCTCTCAGCTTTTCTTATAGTGGAGAGCAAATATGAATTTTAAATATAATGTTTATTAGGTCCCTTTCTTTTCTGGGATTTGCAACAACAAACAAAACCAGGAACATTTTTAAATAGCCTTGGAGAAATATGCTAGGAGAATGGGGCTTCTGCAATTTTTTATGTGATGTTTAGAGGTGAACTTGAACATGCCTCTACAAGGCAATTAATCCAAAGCAAATTGTTAGGGACTTCAGGCTGTGCCCACTGGGATACGGCGGGGCTCCCGCTGACTTCACTCTGCTTGGAGTCAGGCACTAGAAATAAGATCCTGACAGATCTCCWGTGCAAGCTGATGGCAGATCTCCCATTGCCTCAGGAGGAGCTGGATTTTATGCTAGGTTTTGCTAGGACTTAATTCCTGCAAAATTTGCACAGATTCCCAGAACCATTTTACCTTCAAAAGAAAGAAAAGCAGGAGATGTATCTCATCTGGGTCTCTGCTATGACTAGATAGGTGGAAAACATTGTAACATGGTAATCTTGAATTTGGTGGCCAGAATGGTGAAGCAAAATGGCCTTCAGGAGCTTTATCAATCRTTATTAGGAGATGGAGATATTTCCGTAGTCGATGCAATGGGCTGTGACCCTAAGAAGTCTGTAGAGTGAAATATTAGTGGTTATACAATGAAGGGGAGCTTCTTCACCTATATACCATTACTAACCATGCTCATTCAGCTACAAAATTATGGAGACAGGTAGACATGTTTCGAGCCCTTAGGAAAAAAAAAATCTCAAATGAAAATGTTTCTACTTAAGTTTTGCCTCTCTATATTCTTTGCCTGTGATGTGAAGTTGGACAAATTGGTTCTATACAGCAAGAATCACTGTGGGATTTGTCAGATTCTTGAGCGAATCTTTACTTGGTCTCAGAGCAGTTGGTGACATGTTTCCATGAACTTGTGAAGACCAGTGAATACTCTATCTGTGGTGAATGTGTTAAACAGAAGATTTCAGCCTCTTGTGAAACTGGGCTTAAAAAAGAAACTTCATATTGATTTTGATTTGCTGTCCATAGACACTTGTGCTGGAGACAATTTGGGGACTGACAGATGGAAGTAGCAGTTTTCCTCYGGCCCATCGTTCTGGGATTTGCTGTGTGACTATTGTACCTAAGCTCATTTCTGATTCCCCTGACATGAACGTGGGTCTTTGCTTTGGCTTTAGTACACTGTGGGTTAATTCCTTTGCCTACAAGTTAGCAATTGTGAAAATAATCCTGTATAGTTGTATATTACTCCTATGCTTAATTTCCATCCTGAATAAACGCAGGAGRCTCTTTTTCCGTGCAAGATGGAAATGCTTTGGTCCCAGGTATGGAGTCAAATTCTTCCTTGTAAAAATGCTAGACTAGATGAAATGCAAGTTTATTCTTGGAGGCCTTTAGCTGTTGTGTACCCCAAAGGGAATGCATTTACACTGTATTTTAGGTTCCTCTTAGGGTTATTTTTTGGTGTATTTTGAGGAACTGTTTGTTTTTTGAGTAACATCATCTGCATGAAAATTAGGTACTTCTAGGAATGCCTGTGCCTTCCTATTACAAGAATATCTGGTGCAGTAAATGAAAGAGAGGACAGGTATAGCATGGTTCTCTTGCATGGGATGTTGCTTTATCCTTATGCACTGAAAAAAGAAAATATATTATTTAGTGATACTTTCTTTTGTAAGCTTTTAACCTGAGAGTCTTTTAGACTGATTTAATTTCAGAGTCTCTTTATAAATAGCTCCCCCAGCATAAGAATGCATGGAGGTCATATTTGTCTGTGTCTTAGGATAATACTGTTACAGTCATGCAGGCCTTATCTAAGCTTCCTTGAAACTAGCTTATATATCTGGAGAAGTGTAGTGCCAGCAGAGCAGGGCTAGTTACAGGCTACAAAGCCTTCTGAAAAGCAAGGTAAAGAATGAGCAACAGGATTTTCTACAATCCTTCAAAAAGGCCCTGTATTTTATTAAACATGTTGCTCCAGGCAGTGCAGAAATGAAAATATACCTCCATATTATCTATCTGCCTTTGTGAGGCTTCCTTTAAAAGACTGTTTTGTGATGGTGGTYGGGGTGGGGGCACCCTTCATTTTTAATTCAATAAAGCCAACACCAGAATACTGATAGAAGCTTTCCTGTCCCCTGAAGCTTTCTCCTCTGCTGTTGCTTTGCTGTCTGTATGATTGTATGCTCTAAGGGGAATGTGAACACCACCATTAGCAGGGGAAGAAGAGAGACCTGTGTTGCTTTTCAAYAGCTGGACAAATGGAATAATTTGGGAAGGAGGTCTGGGGAGAAAGGATGCTCAGACCAATGTACCTTTGACTAATGAGTTGTCTCAGCCCTCTATTARTCCCCTTGAAGATTTCTGGATAGGGTTGTTTCCTAGCAATGGAGTTGAAGAGCATCACACGTCTCCAATCTTCTCCTTTCTCCCTTCTTCTCCCTGTCTTGTTTCTGCACTCAATAAACCAAAAGCTCTGCTGCAAATTGACAGAAGTCCCAATGGTTYCATAGCAATCAACAGCTTCCTGCAGGCTTTGCAGGATGTCCTAATGTGAAAGTTAGAATGATGGGCAATTCAGCCTGCGCAGATCACTGGGTCTGTGGTCGGTGGCTGAGTGAACTGGGAAAATCAGTAGAGTCCCTTGTTGGACTCCAGGTATGATTTCCTAATGCAGATGATTATTTTTCTGAAGCTCCACTTTTAGTCTGAAGTTCTTTGTTCTGGGGTAGGGGATTCTTAATAAAAACTGTGTGCCGATTTCTTGTAATGAGTTAGATCTATAGGAAGCCATTAGCACAGGACTGTGCTGTGTTAAAGGCCATCTGCATAACATGGCATGGCTTCTTCTGTCCTTTTACAGTGCAGGGAGTATCAGCAGGGCCACATGGTAGCATGGCAGCAAGACAGTGAGCCAAAGAGAAACATACTCTTGCATGTGCAGTTCTTTGGAGCCTAATTAGTTTGTGGCAGCGTTGATATGACTAGATGGCCTTTGGCAGTGAATAAGACTGGAAAGAAGTCTGGATTGTCCTTGTGACCTGTGCTGCTGGCATGCTCTTTGCAGTGGACCACAAGGGGGAGGTAGATGCTGCTTTATTGTCGGGGAGGATAGTATACACCAAAGGAGATGCACTCAGTGATACGTGAGGGCAGGAGGTAGCCTTGGCGAAGCCATAAAACCCTAGACCTCTTATGAGCTGCTAGTGCCTTGCTCTGGTCTGCACCTTTAGTAAGTCTGGCTCACAGTGTTTCCAAACACGGTCTGTGTCACCGATTTCACAGCAGACAACCCGAGTCACATAACTATGGTGTGACCTGACAAGGAGTATTGAGTGGAGCTGGGTGACCTGGCACTTGATGCCTGGCTGGGCCTGTCTCCTGGGGCCTGAAGAGGCTCCTTTCTTTGTCTGGTCCTTACACTCATGGTCTAAGTAGTATTGCAATACCTGACATGTTGGGTGTTACTCTGGAATCCTCACTACTCAGTGGTGGCCTTTTACAGTCTTTCTGTATCTGATGTTAAAGACATTTTTCAGTTTCTCCCAAAAGGGTACCTGCCCTGGGAACTTTCTTTAGCAGATGCACGGTTAGAGCTATGCCCATTGCTCTGAAATGCTAGTGATGCCCTTGGTTTTCAGTAAAGAARAGATGAGCATGTATTTACAGCTTCACATAATTACATTTTATGATAACCTTATGCTAATGTGAACACTGGATTGAACACGAGAATCTAATTGTGTACTTCCTTTTGAATAATGCAAGACAGTAACAGTCATTAGCCTTGTTCTGCCTGAGAATCCAAAGCTTTTCCCTTTGTGGAAAGCTCATAAACAGAGGATAAAGAAACAAAATCTTCTCGCAAGATTGTTGTTGTTTCCCCCTCTCAGATCAGGGACAGTGTCTTAGTGAATCAGTTTCCCATCACTGAACACTCCCTTGTCGACCAGGTACTTTAAAGAGAGTGTAAAACATGTTGTACCAACTGGCAAGTCCTACTGKCTTCTTTAAAATCTGTGGTTTGCACTAAATGCCCATCTGTCTTGAACTGTGCTTTTTTCTCAAGTGAAGAAGTATTTCATATTAAAACAGAAAGCCAGAAAGAATGAAAAATAGTAAATGAGCTGGTGCACTATTGGTAGCATGTTATTGGGTGACCACTTCCATAACACAGCAGAGTGTCTGGGTCCAAGTATTTCTGAGTTCACTTGCAGATTTGGATTCAGGACTTGGTGCGAAGTCTTGGTGTTCCCAGCTCCTTTCAGTAACTTTCCACATAGAGGAGGTAAGAGGAAGAAGAGGAATTTTGTCTGGAAGGTAGAACTGTTCTGATTCAACTGAAGCAGAATGCTACAGACCTAGCTCATTAATGAAGTTTAGTAATGGGCAGGCAGAGACCTAGGAGAGAGGTAAAACAGGTCTGATTTTTAAAGCCTCATCTCCAGTGGAGCAGCAGCACTGTGAATGGTGGCAAGATTCAGTCCATGGTACGTTTCTCTTGACTGTCCTGTGGAGGTCATGTTCTGCTTGTAAACTGTCCTTATACTCTTATATTTCCCTCTGATGGGATTCTGTCTTGCACTGTGTGAGGTCCAGGTAGCATCATGTGCCTGGATATGCTTGTCAGCAGAGCTTAGCTTGGTGGTACGTGGATCTGAGAAGCCAGCAACCCCACCACCCTGAGTAGGTAAAAGCCCTAAAGTAGCAGGAAYGACTGCTGCACACAACTAAAAGTTTGACAGCATATTGTATCTGTCGGTTTGCACTGCGAGTGCCGGCTGCCAGTACGCAGCAGCAGAAGCTCTGACTCACTGTTGTTTCTGTCGCTGGCAATCGCAGTATTTGCAGTCACCGTTGGGCTAATTGTTCTGCGAAGTGCCACTTGCTGCACGCGTCTGATGTGTGTTGATTGTGGCTCTGTAACAGAGCAGTTTAAAACCTTCTGCTGCTTGTCTGCACAAAAGCGATACTTCTTTTTACCGTTTTAATACTTGAGAAATTAACAGCTATCTCAGCTGGGGCTGTGCATGATCTAAGGCCTCTTCTCTCATGTAGCTCCCTGTTACTCCCTTGGGGCAAGCTGTGGAAGCACTGGTTTGCTTGTGTGAGTAAGCATGGCAAGGTGTGTCTTCAGATTGTATGGATGATGGTTTGAATTTCTAAGAGTTCAGACTGAATGCATGGTTTTCTAGGCTCTGAAGGTGCAAAGCGGAGGGCAGAAAAAAAACCCTAATGTGGTTTTGGAGGTGTATGTGCAGAGCAGAAGCATCAGTCCCTTGGCTGGATCACCCAAACAGACTGATATCTATTCAAAGCACCACAATTCCTGCTAGTGCTCTGAGGTGAAACCATACTTGWATGGCTCAGCCTTAAGAGGATAGCAAGGCTACTACTGGCCACCACTTAGTTTACAGGCTCGGTCTCGCAAACATGTCTATATGATGTGAGGGTGTGAAAGCTGCAGCATCGTAAGTTTGCTTTTTCCTTGAGTTGAAGGCTTATGATTTGCTGTAAGTCTCATGTAGGATATTAAAGGTTGGAGAGGAGTTCCCACTGCTTTCCCTTTACCTCGTGTTCCTCCTAGACCTGCATAAACCCCRACCACCAGGCCTGTTCTGCACTGCCCAGGTGCGTTGCTTAGACATGAGTCAGGGGACCTAGGACTGGGGCAATGCCCATGCTGATGTATTACTGTCTGCTTTTGCTGAAAGTTACTGCCTGGCTCTGTTGCTTGTTTTTCTTCCTGATTTTGAACAAAYAGAAGTAAGTTTATATACAACATAAGATAACCAGTATTGCCAGTTCTCCTTGTATCTGTAGATTGACCAGAAATGGTCAATAARGTTTTCTTAATGGCAAATGCAAGCTCCTGTATATTACCAGAGTTGGATTTTTATCTGTACTGTGTGGATCTGCAAGATGAGTGAGGGTTTTTTTGTGAAACTGTTTCACTCCATACTTGCCTTTCCCACCCACAGACCTACTCTCTGGTATAAATGGTCTTTGGATAGATTTGTATCAAATCTGAAAAGCTAATTTCCTCTTTGGGTCATTCTCTCTCTCTCCCCCCCCCTTCCTTCCCCTGTTTTATTTTTTTCTAACCTGAGCAAGAGCAATTTTATGTTCATTATAAAGTCTTGAAAACTCAGTGTCAAGCCTCTGGAGAAGAACATTTTAACCGTGGTTTTTCAAGGATTTCAAAGCAGTAGTTTCAAGGCATATTTAAAAGGAGCATTCCTTTCTTGCTGAGAAAAGGAAGCAATGTCTGTTTTCCTACCAGATTGTTAACTCTGCTTTGCTAGGTTGAGTCTGTTGGCATCTTTGTCTCATTTTGTTATTTCAGATGCTTCTCTTTCAGACTTCTTAAATACTGGCCAGTGTTTTCTAACTCAAAATTTGTTTTCAAGTCCTTAGTCATCCTTAGAAATGAAGTGTTGGAAATTAATTGCTAGTGATGGTCCCTGCAGTCAGTACTACACTGAAACCAGCTGCCTGCTTGCTCGTGTGTCGTCTTCGCTTGCTGTAATCCCTRGGCCTTGTGGGCACTGAGCGAGGGAACAAGATACCCTTTGCTCTACCAGAGGTTTGAAACAGAAGTCTTGTGTTGGTGACATTTAGCAGCCTTCAGCATGAATTAAGAGGTGACTTTCACTAAAGGCTGAGTCAAGTCTCTTGCAGTGATGACCCTGGCCTCATGCTCTGTACGTGCYGATGGCTTGAGCAGATCCCCCAAAGCCCTGCGGCTAGTGCCAGGTGTGAGGCTGCGAACTTTTCACACTGCTGAGCACCTTGCTCACGTGCTTACACCCGTAAGTGTTCACTGCTCAAGGTGAGGAAGGGTGTTTCCTGCAGATGTGTCTAGGGGGATGCAGAGGAGCATTTAACCTCTCTCCAGCCTAGYTGAGTGTGGCCCCAGGTTGGTTTCTGCTTCTGGTAGGGATGAAATCTTCTCATTGAGGTACTCTGTAGGATTAACAAGAAATGGCCAAGCAGTTGTGGAACAGAAGGGGATTTAGACCACGGATCTGGTGTCTGTGGAAGTTTTACAAGTCTGTTCACCTAAACAGGAGGATAGATGGAACGTGTGATTTTCTATTTTTTTATTTTTATTTATTTATTTATTTTTAAATACTGGCAAAGAGCACACCAGGAGGCTTAGCAGTTGTATGAAGAGAAAAAAAATTATGGGAGAAAATGGATCCAGTGGATGACAGCACAGTACACCTCTGGGAGATGCCCTGAAGTGGTTTATAACAACATCTCTAATTCTTTGAGAGCAAAGAAAGGCTTTCTGGCACTAACATGTCATAGTATGACTTTATCCTTAAATCCCAATAACTTAATATTTAGCTGTGCTGTAGGTTGCCAGGTGAGAATGGCAACCTGCAACGTGGAAGGCTTGATGTTTTAAGTTTAGTTATGGTTTGCTTTTCAAATGTAATGAATATTCTTTTGATAAATTGATAGCTAGTACCATCTTCAAGTTTTTTAAAATAAAATAAAGTGGGTGTTCTGCAGAATGACATCTTATGCATGTAAACCGTTTCCTTGGATGGCTTTACCCTTTGTATCTCATGGCTAGTGAAGCACTGCCTTTGTTTTGAAGGATGAAGATTTTTTTTCCTTATAAATTATTTCTGCYTGTGTTATTCTATTGAATCTTCCTTTACAAATACGAATCAACCTATTGACTTACTGTGCKGTCTTTAGGAAGTGAGACTCCTCCCATGAACAACAGCTGATAAATCTGTCAGGCAGAGAAGTGGGACTTTGTATTTTAAAGAGGTTTGTTGTAGTCCAARGGAAGACTACTATCCTGAAGTCTGTAATCCATTTAAGCACTAAGCTCAACACAGACTAGTATGTAGCTCTTCGGTAGAGACTTTGGTGCTTACTCTGCATGAGATGTGCATGTGCTTTGTTAGCCTGTATTTTGCCCCCTGCTCACGTGGGTTTGAGGACTGTCCATGTGGTTAGTGTAGGCACCTGGTTCAGGGCTCATAGACTTCCACTGCAAACCTTCTTTCTCTGCTCCTAGCTATCCCTGTGCTCTCTTGCCCAAACTAGGGAAAAAATCACCAGGGGCGTGATGAACCTGCTTAGCGAACATCCATTAATTGTTGCACAAAACTTACAGGCTGAGTCTTCTTTCAGCCTCATACTAATGAAGAAATTCTGTTTCTATACAAAACCTGCATGCACTGAGCAAGAGAGAYGTTCCCTTACAGAAATACTGAAAGCAGTGAGCAAATTTTCTTGAAMGGATTTATTTCTATAATTTCTACAAAGGGATTTAATACCTAACACATTCTTAATACGTTGTTTAGAGGGGGATTTTGTTCATCTCTTTATTTTCTCTCTATTGTTGCTTTGCCTCAGTAGCTTTCCAATGTTATTGTCTTCATGAGTGAATATATATATATATTTTTCTTAGTGATGTGGGAAACAAGAGCTGGTGTTGTATTCCCCGCTCTCCGTCCTGTTCCCCACAGAGGAAAACTCTAGTTCCACTAACTTCTCCTGTTAAGCGTTTCCAGCTGAGACACAGACCAGGCCTGTATCATTTGTGTTGGGTAGCCTCGGATGTCCTTTTCCTCCGAGGTACTTTTTGTAAACTGTGACCATGACTGYGTTGTAGGTATTGATTTGAGACATGCCACGTACTTTGTCTGTCAAAGCCAGGAAACGTGTCTTAGCCTAATTATGGTGTTTGTGAGGAACAAACTAATCAACTGGGTTTTAGTTCATTATTTCCAAAGATAGACTTAAATAGATGTGTGTGCGTAATGTGGTGGCTCTGTTGTGTGGTCGGGGGAGTCCACACAGGAACCTGGTGGAGAGGAAGTGGCATGTAGATGTTACGGTTCTTGCTGCTGGTTTGTTTCCGGGACTGACCAAAGGAAGTGGGTGAAGGATATTTGCAGGTTTTCTCCACTTTACTGAACCAGGCATATTTTGACCAGGGTTTTGTGGAGAGGATTATACTGTGGCACTTGCAGCTGGCTCTTCTACACAGACACATTCCAGTAGTTMACACACTGTTGACACAAATATTGCCTAAGGCTTATTTTTGATCATAGAGGTGGGTTGCTTTCTGGAGGTTTGTTTTCCTTCTCTTTAGAAACTTGCTCCTAAAATTTCAGATTATTCTATGTTGAAAAGCCATTACCTGTCTCTCTGGTGCTTTATTTTACATTTGGTGCCTTAAAATGAATAGCACTAGTCAATGGTTAAGATATTATTTGCTGTGTGTTAGAGTGGCAGGGTAAGAATAATGGTTAGCCATGTGTATCATAATTCTTTGTGCAAATCTCCTACTCTGGAGTTTAGTCATTGTGTCCTCTGCTACCGCACMACCTCCTCTTCCTCCCCATACTACTTCAGCAGTGAGCGGGAGGTCTTGCTTGGATGACCCTTTCCCCAGCACAAAGGGATAAGTAAAATTCGTCAAAAATGTTGTCAGCATCTATCTGGCAACTTGCTCGTGGAGAAGGCAGCTGGATCCAGTTGGCTCAAGTCGGAGCTTTCTGAATTTCCAAGGCTGAGTGCATGTTTTCTGACTGTGCTCTGCTGAGAGCTTGCAGCACGGGAATATGCGAAGTCAGAGATGGTAGTGAAAAATTCAGCCATAAAAATACTAAATTAAATAATCTCCAGAAAATAAAGCCTGATACACTTCTGGGGGATGTAACAGATAGAAAATGCTTGATTTGTTGGGATTTGTCCTTCAGTGTGCTTTTTAATGAAATCATCTCTTTGTTGAACTGATGCAATTTATGTATCTTTACGTTCACTGCCAATTTCTCAAATTTCTTTTGAGGCTTTSTGATTTTTGCTGGAAATGTTGACCTGAGTGAGTCACCTCAGCAGAAAAACCCTGACCACCTTCTGAGCTGGGGGTTCTGTATTTACAGTGGAGCTTTTAAATGCAAGAATGCTATGTGTAGGTGCAAGTTCAAACTTGCTCTTTCGTTGTGGATACATTTAGTCCCAGGATGGGTAAGGGATATTTGCACAGGAGCCCTGCAGCCCAAACTTTATCTTGTCGTGTTTAACGGGTGCTTTTTCACTGGGTCGTGCTATTCGAGTTGGCCCAGGGCTCCCTCTCTGATAGGGCAAAGTCCTGAGGTCTGCTGTGTAATATACACCCGAGGTCAAAAATGGTCTTTGAGAAAATGGAACAACACAACAATTGTGCGTGTGTCACCTGAGAAATGGTGAATTCAGTCTCTTCAGGAACAGGAGTTGTTCTTGTATAGGAACTTCCAGTATTTGAGAACAAAATCCAGTTTGAAATGAGAAGCTGAAATACCAAGATTTCTTGCAGTCTGGAAATTAAAAAAAAAAAAAAAAAAATCATGTCAGGTCAGTTCTACCACATCTTTTTATTATGACAATACCGGAACAGTTACGTGAATAAAGCAGCATAAGTTGAAATTCTGATTTTAACTTCTATTTTGAATTTGTCGTGTTAGTTGTGGTGTTTATTTTTTATGTTTAAATATTAATTTTTGAGTCTATACTGAAATACACTAGAATGAAACATTTCCCATTTTGAAGTGTAAATGTTCTGATATTCTTGCACATAAAAAGGAAGAAATAAAAATCACTAGCTTTGAATTTATATTCAACTCTTAACCTATGTCTCACAGAAAGCCATATTTTCACACGCTTCCTTTATAAATAGAATGTGAGGGCTGTAGAAAGCTTCGTTGTAAACCAGTGTTCTTGAATACAGCTGAGATGGCTTGCTTGACCTTGAGGTTATTTTGGTTTCAGATGTGTAGAAACATTTCTCTCTTTTTCACTGTTGGGAACTGTCTCTTAAGTAACTCTGGTCTGCACCACTTGCAGCCAGTCTGCACAGTGCACGATGTGCAGGTACCACCATGGAGCAAAGCAGCACCCATATCTGTCACCTGGGCTCTGAGCGATTATGGAGAGATGTCACCAGCCCTGACTTGCTGTGCAGTAAATAACTGCTACAGTTGAGGTGGGATGCTCAAGCTGTGGACAATTTTTAAGAAATCAGTGATTTTACTTCCTGGTTCCTTTATTTATCTAAGCACTGGTGGAGTTAAATGGAGCAGTTGATACTCAAGTGGAAATTGCGCTTTTTCCCACATAGATAATTCTATTTCCCTTTCTTGTTGATTACTTCACCAAGTTTGTTCCTCTGGCTCATCTTGGTCTTTCAAGGACTTGGTGTTACAGCTTTCTTCCCTCCTTAATAAATCTGCCTGTGGTTTTGAACAATGGGAGAGATGTGGAAGCCAAGACAGCTGGGACCATTAGAGCAATCACCTGTCGTATTTTATCACTGGTAATTTTTCTCTAGCCTAGCTGCTTATTGATGTTTTCCCCTTTCTTGTTTCCAAGGTACAAATGTAACAAGTGAGTCGGGAAGTTTTCAGAGGTGGTGGCTGTATTGAGCACAAACTTTAGGCCAAGTGAGGCRTCTTTAGTTTTGGGCAGACTCAACCTCATTTCTTGAATGCAAGAGTTAGTAATCACTATACATGAAGATTTTCTGTTATTTCTCTTCAGAAGATACATCACTAAGCCACAGCTGCGTTGTGCCATGTCTGGTGATACGTATGGCTAACTCAACCAAAACTAGCATTCTTTTTTCATACCTGCTGTTTTAGGATGCTGAAGACCAGACATGTCACCAGTGAACTGGCTGTCTGCTGTACCATGGTGAGTTCCTTTRGGACTGTATTTAATAGCATCAATAAATAATAATAATAATAAATCCCATATCTTCTTCTGAAGACAAATCAATGTCGAGTCAGATTTTTTATAAAGCACCTTGTATGTCTCAGCTGCATCTGTAGCCCACATCCTTTCCTATTCTTTGTCCTCACCTTAAAAGGCAGTTGATATTTGAATCCCCAGTTCTGCTGTATTGTTTGCTTTAATGTTTCATCTGGCAAAGTGGAAGGGTAGCAYGTTATTGGGTAGCATCCAATTTGTACCACTGCTCACCTTGATGGCATTGAGGGACTGTTCAGCATGATGCAAAGTCTAGTGGATAGGATGCAAAACAGATAAATGATGGCATAATGTAATCCAGTGCARTGGATACTGTAATTCAACCATATCCTTTTATGTTGATTTTTATTAGTACCCTAAGCAGGAAACATCCAGTAAATCTTTGTCCAGAGAACCTGTTCATCAAAGGCTAGGATCCATAAATTAGCAAACTAGCTGTGGCAATKTTTTAGGAATGGCAGGATTTGGGGCATGCACATGAAGTTGAGGCTGATGAAAACAAATCTCAGGATGRTTCCCAGAGAGCCAGGGAGGCTTTTCTCGTACTGTGATTACTGCCAGGTGATGGTCTGTCTACCTCAGCATTTATACCTGTTGAATCTTGTCATCTCATTCTTTACTCTGAGATGCTTAAAAATCTGAGCTCCATAACTCAACTGTCGTATTTTATTATGGAAGAATGTTTTGATAAATGCAGTAGTTCAAAGGATGTGTTGTCTCGTGTGGTTCTGACCCCAGGGAGGTAGAACACACGAGTTTGGCCCCATAATCCATAAAACACGTGCATTTCAGGACAATTATATTTCTGTTCCAGGCACAAGGGAAAGCAGTAATTTCCCAGCTATTTGAATGCTTGTTTGGACCATTCCCCACCTTCATTATAACTACACTTGCAGGCTGCCTCTAATAAAAAGCAGCTGCTTGCCAGCACTTGGCATGAAATCTTTTCAGACAACCTGTTTCATAAGTAAGTTTGTGTTTGGTACAGTTGAATGAGAAAGTTTTTCTTTGTGGTTTTCTTCATCTCCATGTTCTTTTTGTCTTTAGTCAGAGGAGCCTTGAGTCATGTTCCTACTTGGTTATTCTGTTTCCAGCTCAAATGGAGTAGATTACTCCTTGGCATTGGGTATTTACTAAATAAGTTTCAAGTAATTCCACCCTAGGAACCAAGGGAATGTCTGCAGAGAGTGATGGTGTAATTATGGAAAAATACAGTGAAGCTGTACAGCAGAAGTGCAAAACACTGCAGTAATAAGAGTGCGTGGAGAGTAAGTTCTAGGAGAGGAAGTTCTTAAGTAGGTTTCTAAGTTAAGCACCTAAATCAGTGAGCTGCCTTTCAAAACGAATGAGCCTCTGACAGATTTCATTACGTTTAATTCTCTTTTCCCTCAGTTTGCCTGTCACACGAATGGGAAACTTTAGTTCACGGCCTGGATATGGCAGGACTTGATGCTTTTGTATTTTTTTTTAGCAGAGAAATGATAGTTCAAGGCTAAAGCACTGGCATGAGACTGAGACTGGGATTTTATTTCTGCCTACACCAGAGTGCATGTGACCCTGAGCAACTCGTTTGATCTGTCTGTGCCATGGTCCTCCCCTGTAAAATAGGGAAAACCCTGTCTTACACACACCTTTCTCCTCTCTAGCTTCTCACCTCTCAAGGCCAGATGACCATTTCTTGCTGTGCACACAGTCACTCCTTTATACAGTATGGGACCTAAATGTAATTCTGCTGGTAGGAGGATCAAGTAAAGAGCAAACTGCATGGAATCTAAAGGACTCTGGGCTCAGTTTGCTGCCATTTAAGTTTGCAGAAGCTTTTCCTCTGTATTAACTGAAGCTTACTCCAACTTTTTCAGTGCCTTGGTGGAAAGAGTTTGAGAAGCATGAAGGATGAGCATGCTCTAGTGACGAGTTCTGCATTAAAATCCTCCACATCTCCTTTCTTGCCACTTGGACAGACTGATCTCTAGGGCTGCTCTGCAGCCAACTCCTACCACTTTTCTAAAGCTCCTTTACTTTTTTGCTATTATTTACTACTTCCASGATTTTCTTAAATTCAGAGCATTCCATTTAACCAAATTAGATTTGCATGCTCACTGATGACCATGGTAAGTGTGTGTAATTAAGAAGACCGGCTTCTTTGCCAGGGAGTGATGTCCTGACTTATTCTCAAAACAGTTCTCATGTTTTCTGAAGCAACATTTTATTTAAAAGCAACACACAAATGATTTGCTTTGCTTCGACGTTTTCCAGCTATCTAGAGGAAAGCCATTTTTTGATATTTTTAGTGGGTGCCTTTGTGTCAAGGGGCTTCTTCCTACTCATATGGTTTATGATGCTACTTGGTTTAGTTGGAATGTTTTTTTTTCCAAGTTAGGTAAAAAGAATCACTTATTGACCTGACTTTTACTGCTGCTCTGAGCCAAACATCACCCATAAATTGAGCATCCTCTAACTTTTATCTGAATGAAATGCTGTAAATTTTATTAAACATTTTATCATTTCTCTCTTGCAAGAATGTTGGAATGTCATCCAACCCAGAGGAACAGTCTCCTTTTTTATTAAATACTCTGGTCCAGTTCTTCATCAAGCTGTATTTTAAATGAGTTTTGTTAAATTAAATGACTTTTCATAGCGGCTGGCAAGGCAGAGTGGTTTAGTGCTTTGACCTTTTGTCTCCGGAGGCCTTAAARCCATGTTTTTTGTCCAGATAAGGTTGCCTTGCACCTCTAAAGCAGCCTAAAGTGACATTCAGCTATCTCAGCGGACTGTTAGCTGAATCTTTACAGCTCAAGAGCACTGCATAGAGAYTTTTAAATAAGTTCCTTCTCAGTCTTTTCAGTGTACTAGTATAGTGCACAGTTTTGGTTTGGAGAACTCTCTTGACTTGTGCTTAGGAGTTTTGGCACTGATTTCCTGCCTCAGGTCAGAAGCAATCAGAGTGTGTTTGGACCCATCTGAGTTTTTAGTGGAAACAAGCCACATCTCAGAGACACATTGCAGTTTGACTTAAATATGGCATCCCTCCTTACCAGCTCCTGGAATGACCAGACCTGTGGCCCTGGGTAGGTCGAGGATACCCTATCCCCTAGCAGAACCAGCTGTTGCTTTCTATTAGCCCTAATCTAAATCCCTGGGTATTCTTTTACCTAGAGCATAATGCATCTGTTAACATGTGCTGGGCCAAATCCAGCATTCTCTGGTGGTGTTGGGGATCTCTGGCTTTAGCATGTACCAGATCAGACATGGATTTTGCAATGTCTATAGAAAAAGTACACATGTGCATTGGAACATTCACAGCACACTTCCATGCTGAAGGTTGCTGTACGCAGGTTGTGCACGTGCGTGCAAAAACTTGGGTAGTTGTGAGAACAACTGAATCACTCAAGCCCTCAGCTTGTGTACTGTGAATATCTACCCTACTGAAAACTTYGGCATTTATTTTAAYAGCCTATTGCTGTTTAAAGAAAAGRCAGTATTTKGGGGGATYKTTTTCTTCTATAAGTTCCAGTGAGGAAACCACTTGGATAAGCTGGAAGGAGGAAAGTATTAAAAAATAATTGCAAAATAAAAGGGAGTTGATTAACAAAGAAAAATAAACCTTGAGCAATCTATGTGGAAGCTACTGTAAYCAGTAGAGATGWGTGAATGAYTTCTAACACTGTATGTTATTGTTCTCAGATCTAAGTTGATCTGCATTCGATAGGGGAACAGACTCATAGTCATCTCTCTCCGAGGAACCTTTCACRCCTATATGATTGGTTGCCACTGTGATAAACTGACTTTATTCTAAAGTTTGTGGAAGCCTTGCTGAAATTTAGGAGTCCAGAAACTAAATTTTAAGTAGGTTAATCATAGAAACAACTGATATTTTCCTCTGCCTCCAATGAGAAGTACAAAAGCTACAGAGGTTATGTGTGCAAGGGTAGCAGGAGTCCTTCAGGTGGCAATGCAGTAGTTGGACATCTGCTGTGAAAGGACTGGGGAAAAAGCAATTGGATTTATACTGTGCTGATGTAGCAGCAACTCACAGGGGTTGGAGGAACCCCCAGCTCTGCAAACCTAGATGTTTTAGGGAAATTCAGATCCTTTGGCTTCCTTCCTTTAACTCACTATCCATGTGCTGTTTCCAGTGCTGGACCTTGCTGAAGTCAGCTGAGCTAACCTGAGGTAATGAGCGCTGTGTGCTCCTACAGGCTCAGAAACAGAATCATGGCCTTGGTGGCCAATCTCTAACTTGATTAAAAAAAAGAAAAAAAGAAAAAAACTCTCAACTTCCAGTTATAGTACAGTCTCAATGAACTTTCTAGCTGTTGWAATGTTTATTGCATTAAGCTTGAAATTTCATTATATTCTAGTCTGGCACTGATTCACCTAGACAGCGAAAGGGTATTAAGACCAGCTTGTCAAACAACTGCAGTAATAAAACATTTCCTGCCTTTCTGCGGAGAGCTTCTCAGAGCCAGGGGAACGCTGGAGGTGCAGCTGGTGAGGGCTTCATGGTGCCCTGCACTCCAAGGGCTCTCTGCCTGTTTGTCTTTTTCACAGCTTGTATCAGATTTCATAGATAGATAAAAGACTAATTCTGTGTTTTTTTTTTTTTTTGACTTAATTTGTTTTGTCTGCTTCATGCAACTAGGTGATTTAAATGGTCCACAAGTGAGAGATACCTTGGGGACAAAACTTAGTTTTATGCTCCATATTATTCAGACTCTAAAGCTCAAAGTAATTGAATCTCTGCTCATAGAAACAAAGATTGAGTATTTTTATTTTAAATTTAAGTGTCTATATAAACATGATGCCTCAGGGCTTTGCTGATTTATAATGTTCGTGATTTGAAGGGTGCCTTAGTGGCTTCAGCAGAACCCTTTTCATTGTATTAGTCTTTGGGAAAAAATATGCAGCCCATAATTCTTCTTTCCTATACTATAATGTTGTTAATGCTCTTTTCTGTCATGATCCTGTATAATGCTATTAGCTAAGCAGCTGTTCTATACCTCAGACACATGACAAAACACCTCACAATATTGGTTCCTCTATGTACTAATGATAATCTCCATGCACTTTTTTCCACTTTTTATGTTTGCATCCTCCTCCTGCTGCCTCTCAGCCAGGTGTCTTCAGCCTAATGGTCACAATGATAGATGAGCTCATGTTTCCAAGCCTGCTAACATCAGACCACTGCTCTTCTTGAGACTATATTGTATTACTATAAGCAGCAGGATGGCTGCCTTCATCTTAGAGCTTGTTCAGCTTTAAAGGCGGGACCATGTCTCTCTGACTTCTGTGGGACTCTGCCCACGTTTGGAGGGCACCTGATCACATTCCAGTGTGTGAATTAAGTGTCTCTTGCCAGAGCGCAAGGTCAGAGATGCAGAGTGTATTGAGTA